>NC_063044.1:32993638-33293638 GCF_018812025.1 Megalobrama amblycephala | reverse complement strand
TTTCATAAAACTGACAGACTGCGTACATACCCCCTGATACTAACTCAACAATGTTCCGCACCACAGCAACTTTGCCCTTAACATTAAAACAACTGCTGCCTTCACGACGAGAAATGATATTGCCCTCATGTCTGTACTTCATGTACTGCATGCGGACAGGAACATCAGGGAGAGTCGGACCTGAGAAATGTGGTTGTAGAGGCTTATTTGCCCTCTCTTTTCCACTTTTAAGGGAGAGTGAACGCTGCTTTTCACTGAGACGTCTTACGAGTTGTTGAACTGCGCCTTGGGGCCGTCTCACTAGCCGCTTCATAGTCCCCAGATGGTTTTCGAAAGGGAAACATGACACGTTGTCTAGGGCACCAAAGTTTCTGGCATCATCAGCAAGATGGATGAGTGAGTGAGTGTTATAGACTAGCTGCTCTGATCCATATATCTGCCCAAAATTTGTCACATAACATTTCAGTAGCTTGTCTGCATATTCACAGTGCTTAGAGCACAAGGCTGGACTGAGAAGTATCCTCATTGCAACTGAAAGTAGCATAAAGTTTTTGTACAGCCTTGTTGGTAGGTGTCCTTTCAGTACCACAGGACCTGTGTACAACAGAAACTGCCGATATTCAGTGGCCTTCCATTTTCTGTATTCTCGAAGTGACCTTGGCTTACGTGAAAAATTCCGTGGGAGATTTGCTCTGATTGATTCCAAGTGATCAGAAATCATGTTGATTGTGGAAGCAGAAAGACGACTACTTAAAGGTCCCTTGGTCCAAAGATGTACAATTCTTCTAACATGTCCTAAGCATACCAAATGCATATAGTCAAGGACAAAGCTTGAGACCATTGTAATGCCAAGCTCTTGTAGCGGTGAGACTATATCATTATGGTGATGTTCACTATCAAGCTGCTGATCAAAGGTCAAGTCTGTCCGAAGCGGTGCAGTCAATTCTGGAAACACAACTGTACCTAAATGAACCCCATACTCAGTACATCGCTCACAGGAGCTGTAGCCAGTGTGACCTTTGATGCATTTCAAGTAGGCACGAGCAGGTGCATCACAAATAAATGCATCTGGAAGAGCAACATTGTAATGTCTTTCATTGTATTCTAGACCATCACGCATTAATACCTTCAACTCCTCAATGAAATCCTTCAGGTATTCATGAACCGATTGAGGCTTTGTTGGGCCTGCAAACAGACCAATGACACTAACATTAGCTCTGGGAAGTTCCTTGATCTTAGCCAGAATAGGCCATAACTCCTGTTTAGAGCTGCCTGAGAGGGGTATACCATCAATGTTAATGCGCAGTGTTATAGTGTCTACTGAGGAATGTGCTTCCTTTGACAGCGCTGAAATGATTAAGTTAGACACTCCAATATGGCAGTAGCATCCAGTTCCGATGTCTTTGATTTCGTAGGTTGTTGAGGTTGACAAAAGAGTTCTTGGATCTTTTGGTAACTCTAAGCCACACTGCACTAATAAGTGCAACAACTCTGACAGGGCACTATGTGAAATATTGTGATTTACTGCCCAGTCTCCCAATTTCCTACAAGGGTCTGATTTGTTACCTATGCTTTCCGAATCAGTCTGATCATTTGTGGCTTCAAAACTGTGTTTGGAAACAACTTCAGAATGTGAGTCATAACTTTGAGACCCCAACTCTTCACTATGATGTCCACAGATCTGTCTGTCATTTGAATTGTTACTTCCATGAGACTCCAACTCTTCCTCTGATGCAATTAAATCCATATTTGTTGGCACAATGTCCTCGTCATTATGGCAGTCTTCCAAAAACTTCAAGTGCTCCTGTACTTTCATTTTAACACGTCTTCGTTTAGTCCAACGACTGTCATCATAATTCATTTTTCTTTTTGATCTGTAACAGACAAAGCTTTTGTACTATATGAAACCGACAGACATATTGAGGTGTTTAAGTTAAAGACCTGCTGAAATTAATTGTGGCTCAGAGATAATATATTCCAATATCCAAAGATCGTGACACATCCCTAATCTGTGATGGTCTGTTTAAAGGAGTCATATGTAAGATTGTGGCTAGAACTGATACTACAATCATGTTTAATTGAGCAATATCAGGGTTTCTCCTTGGCCAAAAAATGAGAGTGGCGGTAACCCCTCGCGGAGCACGCAGCATGGTGAGATCATAGCTATGACGGTGGGGGGGTGCTAGCGTAACTGTAAGATCCAGAAATAGCATGGGTCACGCAGAATAATAAAAAAAACAGCGCACCCGACAGACAGCGCTTGAAGTATTTATTTTTGGATTTCCTCATCGTGAGGCGGTGGCGGCAAGAAATAACGTGGTGGCGGCCGCCACCGAAATCTCTATGGAGGAAAAACCCTTCATGTAAGAAATTGATAAAAATGGGCAAAATGGGTTAAATAAAATATCCACCCAAATTCTGAATACTTTAGAGCCCTCCTCTCCCTGATTGGGAACTTTCATCAAATATCAAATGTAAACAATATCAGTTGTGGGCTGCACCTCTGCTTTTGAAATGAGAATATCCCAGTTAAACTACTGTGATATAAGTCATAAGCATTTTAAATTAACATAATTTGTCAATGTCTTGTAACATATCAGGAGCATTTAAAGGAAACTTTAGGGTCGATGTATGGAGACTTACGCCATATTTATGAACAACAGGGTACACCTCCTCCTGTCTGGTTGGCTCCTGTCTTCTGGCTGGCAAGACCTTAATGAAATTAGACAAAAATTGAGCAAATCAGTGTTCAACAGGAGCTTTCAATAAAAAGATAAGTAACCATTTAACATCAAATAACCAGCTTACATGACACTAAGTGTGTGTGTGCGCGTGTGTCTGTGTGCATGTGTATGCGTGCAGAGCACACAGGGACATTAGTGTGTGCAAGCGTCCACGATGAGCAAGGCTCACGTGTCACTCAGCAATATGCGTATTAGGGCTGCAACGATTCATCAATGTTTTCGACAAAAATCGATAATAGAAATAGTCGACAATGAATTCCATTGTGGACAATTGTCGCCAGACATGTTTTTCCAACGCATCTCACTACAATCTTGCACATGCACAATAGCATCTCTGCCGAGCGGTAGCATACAGTAATGGCGGTGTCCTGTACAGCAGCTAAAGTTTGGGAGCTTTTTAGCCTGGATACAGCGAATAATTTCAGACTGGTGAGAATTGTAAAGTTCTTTTGCAACAGACTGTGCAGTTGTCCACTGAATGTACTTCACAAAATTCACTTAATATTTGTTGTGTTCACTGTTTAACTGCTGCTATGTGCCTGCCCTTGGTTTACAGGAAACATGTTCACTTGATTTTAATTTATTTATTTTTTTATAAAACACATTAGCCTGTCCTTAAAAAATGGATATGTTTATTTGTTTATGGATTTATGTCTATACTGACCGAACACTGTGCCTCATTGGTTTTAGATTTACATTTGTATTTACTTTTTGTATGAATCGGCCTATCTCTCCCTCCTCTCGGCCATGTTTTACCTACATAAAAAGGGGGATGAGCCCCGGTCTCCCTGTGCATCTTGCTGGCTTCTATCGTTAGTTGTAGTGTTGCAGTTACAACTGCACTAATACAAAATGAAGGATAAATATTGACTAAGGTTGAATTTTGTTTGCTTGCATAACCCAAAGAGAAAATATAGCTGCAGATATCTTATTATTAAAATATAATAATTATTAAAACTCATAAAATATTCTGACAAAGGAGCTAAATAAATGATAATTGTATAATAATAATAATAATATAATTACCTACATTTTAAGTATATGAAAGTAAAACAAGCACAACCAATTTGATGGAGCTTAAATTAATATCAGCCTTATGACTCCAAGGAACATCTGAGTGGTTTGGCATCATGAGCATCAACTGTGATGTTCCTGGGATAAGGCTGATATTAAAGGGATAGTTCACCCAAAAATGAAAATTTGATGTTTATCTGCTTACCCCCAGGGCATCCAAGATGTGGGTGAATTTGTTTCTTCAGTCAAACGCAAATTATGATTTTTAACTGCAACCGCTGCCGTCTGTCAGTCAAATAATAGCAGTGGATAGGAACTTCAACTATAACAGTAAATAAAACACGACAGACAAATCCAAATTAAACCCTGCGGCTCGTGACGACACATTGATGTCCTAAGACACGAAACGATCGGTTTGTGCGAGAAACTGAACAGTATTTATATCATTTTTTACCTCTAATACACCACTATGTCCAACTGCGTTCAGCTTCCTGTTAGTGAGGTCAAAAAACGCGTTCTGATGACGGAAGTGATGTCTCGCCCATATACTTCAATGAGCGCGAGACATCACTTCCGTTGTCAGAGCGCGATCAGACCTCACTAACCGGAAGCTGAACGGAGTTGGACATAGTGGTGTATTAGAGGTAAAAAATGATATAAATACTGTTCGGTTTCTCGCACAAACCGATCGTTTCGTGTCTTAGGACATCAATGTGTCGTCACGAGCCGCAGGGTTTAATTTGGATTTGTCTATGGAAGTTTTATTTACTGTTATAGTAGAAGTTCCCATCCACTTCTATTATTTGACTGACAGACGTCAGCGGTTGCAGTTAAAAATCATCATTTGTGTTCGACTGAAGAAAAAAAGTCACCTACATCTTGGATGCCCTGGGGGTAAGCAGATAAACATCAAATTTTCATTTTTGGGTGAACTATCCCTTTAATTCAGCTCCATCAAATTGGCTGTGCTTGTTTTACTTTCATATACTTAAAATGTAGGTAATTATATTATTATTATACAATTATCATTTATTTAGCTCCTTTGTCAGAATATTTTACGAGTTTTAATAATTCTTATATTTTTATAATAAGATATCTGCAGCTATATTTGCTCTTTGGGTTTTGCAAGCAAACAAAATTCAACCTTAGTCAATATTTATCCTTCATTTTGTATTAGCTGCTAGTGCAGTTGTAACTGCAACACTACAACTAACGATAGAAGCCAGCAAGATGCACAGGGAGACCGACATTATGATGTTTACAAGCCCAAAACATTTGAGACTGTTTGCTTACACATTTAGTTTGATTTGATTTGTTCCAATTTATTCTTAGAGCAAAAGGTGGGGACAGTGCAATATGTTGAAGTATGTGTTATGCAATATGTGCAATATGTTTTTTATGTTTAAAGTCGGCATGAAATCAAAATTGACAATTCTTATTTTTTTATGGAATATTGTAGTATTTATTATCAATAATTTATCCGTGAACTTAATTATTTTTTTAAAATTAATGTGCCCTCATAATCTTTAATCAAAATCATTAACCTCCCATCCCCCTTCAAAACGACTCATCGTCTCTTTCTGTCACATGCTATGGCGCAAGGGTGGAGCTATCTGGAATTGCAGTGACGTATGGGATAAATGCTGTGCTTCACTTTATAGAGATTAATGCATTAAACACCGCTCATGCCAGTCATTGGGGTGTACAGTAAACATGAAACGGAACCTGCAACACGCTCAGTCAGTCAGGCTGCGTGTCCACTGGAGCAGAGCAAGCGACCAGAGCATTTTTAGATTCATTCCTATGGAAGTTGAGCGTCACACTAAACTTACGTGCGGCTCAACTTCCATAAGAATGAACCGAAAACACTCGCTCGCTCCGCGCCGACACGCACCGTCAGTCAGTCAGTCAGTCTCTCTCGCTGTTTAGTGCCGTTAACCGTCCTCGTCATCCTCAATAAAGCTCTTGCAGTAACGTGAGTGCTCGGAGTGAGTAATTCATATCTGCCTCCATTTTGTTAGCAACGCCCAACTTCCAATCAATTCCCGAAGAATGAAATCAAGTCCCACCCTCTCATTTCAGATGCCGTTTGACTTGGATAGACCAGTACAGAAGAAAAGACAAAGAAAAGAGGAAGGGTTCGGGACGGAACCAAACTCTGAATCTGATATTGACTCAGATGAATTTGAAGTGAAATAATGATGAATATATTTTATAATATCACCGTTATTGAATAAAAGTATATTGTGATATATTGATACTGAATTATTGTCCAGCCCTATAGCTAAACCAAACCCGCTGTTTTTCCTTTTGGTTAGATTCTACATCAGATTAAACAGCACAAACCAAAAACACAGACTACTGTACAATCTGCAGTGTTATTTTTATGGCAACATAATATTTCAACTTACCTTAATTTTATGGAAATTCGGCGTTGGTCGGAAGAAATATGCGCTTCACCTCCAAGTCACAGCCAGCTTGCTTTCCGATTCCGAATGGACTGTTAACGTTTTGAGCGCGAAACGGCATACAGGCCCCAGAGATGTCCGAACTGCCTGACCAAATAACAATTTAATACAGTAAAATTCGTAAATTAAAGGATATGTGAGAGAATTAACAAACGACTTAACTGCTTCGCTGGCTTCATTATGAATGAGCCTAATTAGGTGTTGTTGTGCATAACAGGCAGTGGTGGAGAGTACTGAAAATCTAGTCAAGTACAATTGACCTTTCGCCGGGAGTTTGATTGACAAGCGATCTAACCAATCAGAACGCCGAATCCGCCATATTGTCGGACAAAGCAGCCAGTAGTTAAAAGATTAACCTTGGTGGAGTTAAACTTGAAAAATTGTGTGTACTGACGTCTTTCCGCGTTTGAAACAACATTCATTCTCATGTTCATTCATGTTTATTTGATGCTATAAATGGACTAATAGGAAGAGATGATCAGTTCACGAGCGGTTGAGCTGAGGATCTACTGCAATCTGTCACGACCATGGTCACGACAAATTAAAGAGCAACAAAACGGTTTTTATTGTTTGAATTTCTTTAATAACTACACTGTTTGAAAGCTGGGACTTTGTTTAATATCATAAGTAACCTGCTCTGTCTTGTCTGTCGATGTCAGTATCCTCTTTGTTCCGCGATGTATTTTTCACTGCGTGTGGGGTGACAGCGCCACGGCTTGTCGGACAAAGCAACAGTAACTAAGGGGGGCGGGTCTTTGCGAAGGGTCAATTAAGTGCATTGCTAAAATATTACTCAATTACGAGTAAAAGTACCGGTGTTAGAGAAATACTGAAGTAAAAGTACAGTTTGTAAAAAAAAAATTAAAAAAAAAAAATTAAAAAGAACATATTCAGAGTATTAGTTACTTTTAACCACTGATGTCACCGTCACTTCTCCAGACTAGGGCTGGAAATTATGTTTTCCTTTACCAGAAGTTAACATGCCAACAATCTATTAATCAATTGATAAGATGCAAAACAAGTGTTTTTCCCTCATTTTTTTCTCATTTAAGATTTATTTCCTTAGGGATACTTCAGGATTTAGCATTAAGCTTTGTATTAGTAGAATACCACTAGTATTTTCGAATTACCATGCTTTCCCACTTCATATCAGCCCGAGATGAGAGATTTATGCATTTTTATTCTGTAAAAAAGCCTCCGATGAAGCAAAAATCGTCATTTTGCGTCATCAGAGGCTTTTTTGGCCAGAGGCTTAAAACTACAGCCAGTAATAGCAGGTAGTTCAGCATTTTTTCGCCACGCCCATAACATATGCGCGTTTGAGGTTACTCATGGACATAGATCAAAGATTTTATCAAAAGTGGGTGTCAGTTATATTTTTAAGCTTACAGTAATTAACATTATTTTGTTGTAGTCTGCACTACATCAGTGGTTCATCTCGCAAATTTATCGGTCTCTGCAGTCATCTCAACCAATACAGCAACAGGCTTTTGTGGTAACGTTAGCATAAACAGATAAATAGACTAACTCAGTTTTACAGAACAGTGGCTTTACTTTGATAACAGTCAACTTATATGTAATTGTCTATCTAACGTTACTTTGCTAAGTTTGCAGTTTCACTGCTACCTACAACCCTACATATAGGCTACTGCGTTATCAGAAATAGAGTCTAGTATCAGCGAGTCTTACCTCTAGGCGAATACGCTTAGGCCGTGTGTCCACCAGAGCGTTTTTAGCCAGCTGAAAACGCTAGGCGCTCTGCTTAAAACGTCCGTCTGTGAGCGCTTGAGAGCGTTTCTGCTGCGCAGCGTTTTTTTTTCCGTTGAGACCTTGAGACGCTTTGTGCTATGATACGGAATATCCATGGCACTGTTTACTTGTAAATGATTTTGCAGGAATTTGTTTCAGCCTTAGGCCGTGTGTCAATTTAGCACCATTTCGCTGTAAATGTATGAACTAACTCACGATTGTGACCGATAGGCGTGGTTTGGGCGTGGCCTCGCAAGGGCAGCGAAACAAGTGCATTCTGGGAGTTGTTGTCTTTCATCCACATTAGTCAAAAATACATTTTCTGCCTTTTCTCAGTCTAGAAATTAAAAAATAATTTCACATTTCTACTACATAAATGACCAATTTTAAATACACATTCTTCTTTCCAGGGGTGAAGTACCCCTTTAAGCAAATGTCTCCGGCAGACAAAAAACTAAATTACATGAGGAGCCACGACTATTGATTAAATATCCATTAATACATTTTAACTGGTTAAATTCTTCATTCAGAATCAATGAAAGATCAGTCATTAACGTCCTTTTTTTGTTTTGTTTTGTTTTCCGTCCTCATGACCCAGTTTTCATCAGCTTGTTTGCTATCAAATCACCTTACTGGCTACAAAAATGCAGATAAAAGGTTTGGATATGAATTAAAATTGTACTCAGTACTTAACTATGATTTTTAAAGTAACTTAGTAGATTACATGGATTAATGAATATTACAAGTAAAAGTACAGGCTTGAAAATCTACTCATAAAAGTACAAGTACCCCAAAAAACTACTTAATTACAGTAATCTGAGTATTTGTTATTAATGACTTCCACCTCTGATACCAGAAACCACTCCCCAAGCGGGTCTTGAATCTGGGTATCCGGCGTGGTAGATGGATGTGCAAACTGACCAAAAGCCAATTGGGTAGCAAAATGGGTCCTATGAGGCATCAGGGAGGGATTTACCCAACATTCTACAGGCAACTATATGTTATAAGCAACTTATGCTAAATATTCATACAATATAAATATTGTAAATATTCAAATGCCAGCAGTAGCAATGCTGTCTCCTTTACACTTATCCCCATAAATCTGTCCCAATCTGGGTCACTGCACCAATGAAAGTGTTTATGTGAATGCTCCATGCACTGTCGGAAGGCTTTCTGCAGCTTTATTCTTTTACTTAAATTGAAAGGGCCTCTGTCCTTACAGGCCTACTTCTTTAACTACCTCAGCCCCTCCCTTTACCGTCTTAAACCATAAACCATGTATATGTCAATGCATCCTGAAGATCTTCAGATAGCCTAATCAAACAGATCTACTGTACCTTTTACAGCCAACACATCAGTCATTGTTGGTGTATGAGCTACACCTTGATAGAAACACATGCTACTCCTTGGTCCAAGGACATCTAACAACACAGAAGTGGCAGACAGATTGATGATGAGGCCTCCTGCAAGTCTTTTTTTTTCTTTTTTCCTCTTGTCCTGTCCAGCATCGAAGCAAGCAGAATGATGCTCTGTCTGCCATGTTGTGACGAGCAGATTTTGCTTTGCCAAGAGGAGCTTGCATGATAAGGCTCCCCTTGATATACAAAGTTAAAGGTGCCCTTGATTCAAAAATTGAATTTACCTCGGCATAGTTAAATAACAAGAGTTCAGTACATGGAAATGACATACAGTGAGTCTCAAACTCCATTGTTTCCTCCTCCTTATATAAATCTCATTTGTTTAAACGACCTCCGAAGAACAGGCGAATCTCAACATAACACTGACTGTTACGTAACAGTCGGGGGCTCCGCCCCCAATATTTGCATATGCCAGCTCATATTCAAGCCATTAGAAAGGGCAGAACGTCTGGATGTGCACAGCAGAATCAACAGACTAGGTAAGCAAGCGATGACAATAGCAACAAAGGGCAGATGGAGCAATAATAACTGACATGATCCATGATAACATGATATTTTTAGTGATATTTGTAAATTGTCTTTCTAAATGTTTCGTTAGCATGTTGCTAATGTACTGTTAAATGTGGTTAAAGTTACCATCGTTTCTTACTGTATTCACAGAGACAAGAGCCGTCGCTATTTTCATTTATAAACACTTGCAGTCTGTATAATGCATAAACACAACTTCATTCTTTATAAATCTCTCCAACAGTGTAGCATTAGCCATTAGCCACGGAGCACAGCCTCAAACTCACTCACAATAAAACGTTAACATCCAAATAAATCATTTACTCACATAATTCGAAGCGTGCATACAGCATGCATGACGAACATCTTGTAAAGATTCATTTGAGGGTTGTATTGAGTGCCCCAGGGATGACGCGTTTTTGTAGTGTTTTGCGGTGTGAATTTTGCTCTTAACACCTTTTAACCTTATTATTTATTATTCTCAGGTTAGGTAAAGTAAGTCGAGTCTGGCCTAAATTATAAGCATTTTAAATTACTTACAATTTGGTCAGAAGACTCCTCTGTGGTACGTTCTCGTTCCAAGTCTTAAACCACTATAAATCAAGCTAAGGTAGGCAGCTTTTGTAATCAATTAAACTTATTTTAATTGGTTACTTTTCTTTTATAATAAACAAAAATGTAAAAGCAAATAAAACTTCATCAATAAAGTATAAAATACAGTAATCACTCTTGAGTCAAAGGTGTAGTCAGCTCTGGGCTTCCCATCTTCAGCTTGGGGTTTCTTGTCCTCAGCTCTGGGTTCTAGGCATCGGGGGTACTGACGTATCAGTATCCGAAGAGGCAATCAGCTCATCAGTCTTTTATACTCGTGTTGTTTATTGCAGACGTTTGGTTATCTTCTTGATTGACGTACGTTGTAACTTTCCCAAAGTTTCCAGACACTTCTCAAGGCCTCGCAGATGCAAGCTGTCTGGCTTTTGTGTCCTTGGACTCCAGTAAACTCAGCCAAGATGGCTGATGTCCTTATAAGGTTCTAGGAGTGGAACCACAGTTCTCTGTGTCCTTGAGCACACACACATAGAACCACACAAACTTCTGTGTGCTGCAGTCCAACTCTGCTCCTCCTTCTCGTAAACAGGCACACACACATATCCAACAATAACTGTACATCTCTGGCCATACAGTATAATACATTTCTTATAAACAAACCAATATAAATAACAATAATATTGTAAGCAGTCCCTAATATTTAATACATTGGCCAAATGTGTAGCAACAGACATTCAAACCCTTAACAAGGAGGCAGGGTAATTGCATTTTCTTGATATAATACAACAGTAGGCAAAACCCGGAAGCGAGTTAGTCTATGGGTTTTTTGAATGGGTTTTTGCTAAATCGCCTGAAATAAGGTCTGTGGTTAACAACGCTTCTAAATATTTTCATGTTTTGATCTATGACATAAAACACACCAGTTATAACCCACTTGTGATTTTTTAAACCTTTATTGTGTCTTAAAATCGGCGGTTGTTAACAAATTGCTAAAAGGGACTACTTCCTTTGGCGGGGACTTTAGACGTCATCATTAAAAACGGGACATTTGGACAGCATTCCTCATGAAAAAGTGGATAAGTATCATACACAGCGCAGATCATAATCAGCGAGCATGTTTTTAAATAACGTTGTTTTCTAAATAAAGTTTGAGGAAGCTTGGTGGTGATGACGTTGATCCGCGACCATGGTGTGCTGTAGTCCGTTTATAGCCTTTTGTTAGCCTTTTATATCTGACAACTTTATTTTGGCTTCAAAATGTATAAATGTTGTGTTAACTTGTAAAGATTATCTTGATAGACAAAACGTGTAAGTGTCATAATCCTTTGTTAAACACAAAGCTTATTTTCTGCGATTTTCCAAAAGTCTATGGGAAAAATGAATAGGCTTTCAGTCGAGGGAACCCGTGCGCCGCTAACTTCTGGGTTGGCCTACAAAAACGCGTCATCCCTGGGGCACTCTATTAGCTGTGTGAACTTTGTAAATGTGCTGTAATATAGTCGAGAGCTCGTGTGGCAGGGAAGATGAGATTGAAGGGGGCGGGGTCGAGTGAAAATCAGTGCATTGTTAATGATGCCCCAAAATAGGCAGTTAAAAAATTTAATTAAAAAAAACTATGGGGTATTTTGAGCTGAAACTTCACAGACACATTCAGGAGACACTTTAGACTTATATTACATCTTTTAAAAACATGTTCAAGGGGACCTTTAAGCTTATTTTATTTTATTTTATTTTTGATGCTTGTTTGTAGATGATAATTACATAATATTGCTGGACCTGAACCAATCACCCAAACCCATGGCCACTTGGCCAATAAATATGCCATGCAGGACCCATATATGTGTTCCCAGATCAAAGCCATGCCCATTCGGCCCAGAAATATGCCATGCAGGACTGGTTTATATGTACGCAGTTCAAACCCATGGCCACTTGGCCCATAAATGTGCCATTCAAGACCCATATATGTGTTCCCAGATCAAACCCATGCCCACTTTGCCCATAAATATGTCATGCAAGACCCATTAATGTGTTCCCAGTTCAAACCCATGCCAACTTGGCCCATAAATATATCATGCAAGACCCATATATGTTTTCCCAGTTCAAACCCATGCCCACTTGACCCATAAAAATTCTATGCAGGATCCATATGTGCATTCCCAGTTCAAACCCATGCCCACTTGACCCGTAAATATGCCATTCAAGACCCATATGTGCATTCCCAGTTCAAACCCATGCCCACTTGGCCCATAAATATGCAATTCAAGACCCATATATGTGTTCCCAGATCAAACCCATGCCCACTTGGCCCATAAATATGCCATTCAAGACCCATATATGTGTTCCCAGATCAAACCCATGCCCACTTGGCCCATAAAAATTCTATGCAGGACCCATATGTGCATTCCCAGTTCAAACCCATGCCCACTTGACCCATAAATATGCCATCCAAGACCCATATATGTATTCCCAGTTCAAACCCATGCCCACTTGGCCCATAAATATGTCATGTAAGACCCATATATGTGTTCCCAGATCAAACCCATGCCCACTTGGCCCCTAAATATGCCATTCAAGACCCATATATGTGTTCCCAGATCAAACCCATGTCCACTTGGCCCATAAAATTTCTATACAGGACCCATATGTGCATTCCCAGTTCAAACCCATGCCCACTTGGCCCATAAATATGCAATTCAAGACCCATATATGTGTTCCCAGATCAAACCCATGCCCACTTGGCCCATAAATATGCCATTCAAGACCCATATATGTGTTCCCAGATCAAACCCATGCCCACTTGGCCCATAAAAATTCTATGCAGGACCCATATGTGCATTCCCAGTTCAAACCCATGCCCACTTGGCCCATAAATATGCCATTCAAGACCCATATATGTGTTCCCAGTTCAAACCCATGCCCACTTGGCCCATAAAAAATTCTATGCAGGACCCATATATGTGTTCCCAGTTCAAACCCATGCCCACTTGGCCCATAAATATGCCATGCAAGACCCATATATGTGTTCCCAGATCAAACCCATGCCCACTTGGCCCATGCCTGTCCCTTATGGGGCCCATGTAATCAGCTCATATGGGCATCCTATGTAGGACTCGTACTACAAAACCTACATGGGACCCACTGATTTCACCCAGCCAAAGCCCATGCCCACACAGTACCCATGGAACCCGTAGTTAACCCATTTGGGCCCCACATGTCATTGCTGGCTGGGCAAGTACATTATAGAAAGAGTATGATGCCAATAATGTTACTGTACTATACACCATCACTCAGGAAATTAAGGAGGATAATTTTGTTATAGTCATAGTTCTGCAAGATTGGACACATCAATCAATGCACATATATCATGATGTTGTGAGTTTATATATATGTGAGCATATATCAGAGTTTAATGTTACATTAAAGTGGTATATGACAGGTAAACATAAAAGATAGACAGTGTATTAAGTTTGTTCATTCTTTAATTGGAGAACACTGTTACATACCTCATTATAATGATCACAACTCTATATCACATGTAATGCAAACAAAAAACACAAGTGGAAAAACAAGAAAAATTAAAAACCTATTACCTATTAACCAAATACATTGAACAAACAAACAGTAGATTAGTTGAAGTCAGTACAGCTGTCATACATTGTAGATGTACATTTCAGCTCCATGGACAGTGGCAGTGCAGAATGAATTTTCTTTGTTCCTTGTTCAGGCCTAAAAATAAATTGTGTAACGTTTTAAATCAAGGCAAGGAGAGATTTTCAGCTGAAAAGAATCCTTAGAAGGTTGTCATTAAAGTATCATGTAGTTTGTAGACGGTCCCTCAGAGAGTTCATGACGTCACATCTTTCCATAGAAAACAATGTGTTTTTCAGCTTTTACAAACGTCGTCTTCTGCATAAAAATGTGTTGTAGTTTATAGTCATAATAGTCGGTAATGATAATTAACTGAAATGATTACGTTTTAATGCATAACAACAAAGTTATTGAACCTGAAAGACCGAATGTGCGAATATCAAACCAACTTTACCACGGTCCACAACCCGAGAGCTGTCGTTCCAACCACACAAGTTTGCGATGCAGTTCGCGTATGTTCGTTTGAACAATGGTTTCGGGAAACACCAAATCGTTGAACTATGTAAGTAATGACGGAACTTGCAATGATAGCTGGCTAACGATGCTTTTGGGAAACGCACCCCAGTTTAGTTTTGGCCATAATTCGGACGGTACAACAGGCTTGTACTAATATAGTGGATAAAAAAAGACAATATAAGTTATAACCATAATATAACTAAACTATACCTGTTCTATCTCCATGCAGCATATATTCGCAGTTTCTGACATTATAGTGCGTCATGACTGAATCCTGACAGGGGAAAACGAGCAAGTGAGCTCTTGAAGCTCTGCCCTCTTAGGCCGATCGCAGCAGCTCATTTGCATTTAAAGGGCCCACGCTGAAACGGCTTGTTTTTGCTCAACCACTAAAAGTGGCAATTTTAACATGTTATTAAAAAATTATCTGTAAGGTATTTTGAGCTAAAACTTTACATACACAGTCTGGGGACATCAGAGACTTATTACATCTTGTAAAATGGGGCATAATAGGTCCCCTTTAATACATGCCTGCAAAAGCTATATGCTAAATTTGAATATATTCTGCTCACGTTACGACTTAAATTATCCATAGATCCAAAGATCAAAAAAAAAAAAAAAAAAAAAATTGTTGCAGAATGTTGAACATATTTGCAATTTATTATTGATTCGGTGTATATAGAGGTCTATGTTTGTATGAATATTTTGATGTAGCTCAGCCCAACCTGCCTATACAGACAAGCTGCTGCCTACAGGAGTAATGTTTACTGACCACTGGAGGCTAAAATCCTCAGAGAATCAGAACTAAAGACTGGAAAGAGTGTGTGAGTGAAGGTGGTTGTGAATGTGTGTAGATGTGTGTTAGTTACAGGATCAGAGAATGACACCGTTCCTCTGTCATAGTCCAGATACACTCTCACACGATCAAGCTTCTGTTTGACACGAAAACCAGAACCTGAAGACCATCCATCCTGATTATAGTGCACACTCCAGACATCAGTGTTAAAGAAATCACATCCCTTCCTCTGGTTTGATGCTGTAGTTACTCCAAGAGTCCAGTATAAACTCTCTGTAACCTCCACATCCCAGCAGTGTGTTCCTGAGTTAAAACCCTCTGAACCCAGAACACAGTAATAACAGTCGAATCTCTCTGGATTATCAGGAACAGGTTGTTTTTTCCCGCTTTCTGTCAAACTGGTCAGATCATCAGACAGGACGAGATGTGGATTCGCAGTGTTTGGATCCAGAATCACAGGAGCTGATGAAACACAATCAACAGATGTTTTTATTATTATGTTCATATAATGATCAGGAGTGAACCGCTCACATATTATCATGAATTATGACACTTGTCCTGTTGATCAAACACATCATTTTCCTCTGAACACTTTCAGTGTTATTAGTTTCACACTCATTTTTATCATCAGTTTAACAAAATAAACTACAAACAATAAATGTGATTCAAACATTTGTGTTCCATCAAGAGAAAAGTTGAAATAACAATAAATATGTTAGATTTGTTGAGATGTATGCTGTAGATGAAAAAACTGTAGGTCTGTGTCTGATCATCTGTATATTGTTTTTTAAAGCTTATTGTTCCTGCCTGTTGTGTTTGACTTACAGCCCTAACAGCCACCAAACTCAGCTCAGACTCACCTCAGACTTTTCTGACTTCATATTCTATGTTCACACAGCAGTAAAATACAATTGTCAGACCTGTATTTGAGTCCCTAAAGGTGCAGTATGTAGGATTGACAGCAAGTGGTTGAAATAGGTACTGCAGTCCAAATTCTAAATATTGGAGATCGTTGTTTCCTAGCAAGTTGGGTTACACACTTTAACCCAGCAGGTTGGGTTGGACAGTTCAACCCAAATTCTGCTCATATTGATCAAATGCCGGACTAATTTTACCTCATTAATGGTTATTTCCTTGCAGCAAATGCTATTTATATATTTTATTTAGGCTATATGAATTATTTAATAAGGTTTTATAAACAACTTTATGTCTCCTCTGTCGGACATTTCAGTCTCTCCTTCTGTTCAGCACGTGGCACAAGTGTCGCTTGCATAATCAACAGAGATGTTCACGAGGTAAGTATGGAAGTGGTAGCTGATTTAAACCCTGGTTGAGTCTAAACATGTCGTAGCTGTTGTCATATCACTTGTTTAACTGGAGATGATACTTAAATATGGCCACGTTGCGTCTCTCACTGCAATGCAAGCGAACCTAGCAGACATGAAATGATGTTAGTGGAGCAAATGGTAAATGTAATTGTATAAAAATGTCAAAACTACAAATGTTTTTTAGATAGATCATATAATGACCGAAGTAAGCTTGTTTCAAGTTTATTTTATTTATTTTTATAAGACATTTTTTATAGACATATTTCATAATCTATTGCTCTAAATATGAACCAGCGCACATATTTCATCATGTATTTTCAAATTAAATATATTATGTGCAAATAAGGACACTGATTCAGCCTTATTTCTGATCATAATTACGATCACATGATGAATTACTCTGATACACATAAGACTATGTAGACCGAAAATTCAATGAACAATAGACAAAAAGTAATCCAGTCTCATAAATAACAGACACTGATGCCTCGATGAAGTATTATAGTCACAGACATGGTGTAGATTTTAAACCCAGAAGATGAAAATAGTGGGAAAAAAAAAATCACATTAACCACTTTCCCCCTACAATTAAATCTAACAGATGCTAAAATTGTTTTGAATGATGTACAACACACAATCCTCCACATCATGACCCCAAAAGGACATCCGGTACCTAAATCCAGGGTCCCCCTCGTCATCACCGCGACGAAGGGAGATATGCTTCTTACTATCTGTCCATGTGTGGAAAATTTCTAATCTTGTCTATTTTTCTTAGCCAATCAGAATCATCAGGAAGCTGTTTTATTATTTGGTTAGGGCTGTCTGAGTGGAAGAGATTGGGGCAGGAGAACGGCAAAGCTTCACTCAGACGTGAGTGAGGAGTACCGTTGAACCGGATTTGGAGGCCGGGGAGGTACACTAATTATACTAGCTTTATGATATTGATGATCATTGAATTTGGTAGTATAAGAAGTCGCTGAAGCCACGTGACGGCAGGCAGCGCATCGGACACACTCCAATACAGGGACACAAAGTGATTAAGACACTGCGTGGTGTACAGAGGTACCCCTACAGGGAGTGTAAGGCACTGGATTTGGAAGCTCCAGTGGCACCGTGAACCTAACTCTGTCTCTTCCACATCAGATAGGGGTACCCCGAACTTAGTGATTCAGACAGTTAGGGACTAAAACCATTAGTTAATTACAAAATAAAAATTAAATAGAGATAGGGTTTCTTGTTTGCCTGGGATGCATCTAGAACGATTCAGAGAAAAGTAAAAACTTTATGACCCTAATTGGATTGGACCAGTATGTAACTGTGATTTTGGAGTATACTTTGCAGATTCATCAAGCAGAAGCCAAAGCTGTGTTGTTTAAAGATCGCCGCCTCCATCTCTTTCAGGTGAGTATTAACTTTGACTAAAATATGGCTGACAAATTGAGTAACTTGATCAGTAACTTGATCAGTTCTGATACAGATAATGAGGTTGAAGAGAGCAAAATGCTGTAAGCAGCTCACTTCAAAAACATTTGCAGAGATTATTAAGAAAATGGTTAGTCAGGGTTTTGATTCTGATTGGAAAATTAAACAACAACCTGACTGGCTACAAACAGGAAAGAACCAGAAAAATTCACTTTTTAGCCATTTGTGCTTATTCACATATTTTTAAAATGGTCAGGGTGCCATTAACCCCTGATGGAAAAATCCCAGAAGTAACTGAGGGATGGTTCAATTTGATTACCCAATGGGATAAAGATGACAAGGAGTGTTTTAATTGTGGTGAGAAGGACCATCTCGCCCGCAATTGTAAAAATCCACCTAAAAGGTGTAGACAGTGTGGGAAACTTGGCCATATTGCAAAATATTGTAAACAAAAGAAAGAAAAGAAAGAAACAAAAAAAGAGACTTCCACTCTGTCTGAGAGCTTGTGAAATTGAGAAAGAACAAGAGATAACAATAAGGTCAAAAGATTGTAGTCTTAAGGAACTCCTTTTGAAGGGAAATCTATAATAATAAGTTTTATATTGAATGGACAAATGGTTAATGTAAAATTACAGACAATGAATCCAAAGCGTGAGTTAAAAAAAATATATAAAAAGTAAATAGAGGATGAAAATAGGGATGACTGAATGTTCTGAAAGAATGTTTCACTTTATGGAGAAATATTTGAACAGTCTCAAGTATGTTATCTTGTGATTAACACATCACTACTGTGAATGTGAATAACTAAATAATGTAGGACCTCTAAGTTCTAAATATTTGATTTTTGATGGTCAAAGTGACCGAAGGTTTAAATGGCAAGAATGAGACTGCCGGTGTCACAGAGACTCAACCTGATCGGAAGTTTGTAATGTCTCAGTTCCTTGATATATGGGTGAAAGACAAATATAAAAATGATGTTTTTTGAAAACAGATGTCAATTCTGGCAAAGTCTTAAGCTGGTCCAGAGTTATAAGACAGTAAGTAATGTCTGATGTTAAAAGTTATAAAAAGGCAGTGTACCAGTCCTGAAATCTTCAGAGTCTCTCTCTCACTCAAAGTCAGCTAAATGCTGCTATCTGAGCTTGTGTCATAAGTGATAACAAGCTGTTTATAGTGAAGCACAGTGTCTAAGTTGAAAATCATGGACACAGAGATGTTAAAAGAAACGATTGCCATAAAGAGGGCCATTTGTTGTTAAATGTGTCAAAGTAAAACTTTTACACTCAATGAGAGTAAAGATGTCTTTAAAATGGTAATACAACCCTTGAATGATAGAAGTGACTATTTTGATGAATTTTTTTCTATGACCAGTAACTTTTTGTCTGATCTTTGTCACCACCATGTGCAGGGCCGATGGCTCCAGTTACAGATGTGACAGAACATTACACTGAATGGACAGTGAGAATTAAATTCACTGAGAACAATCTCAGCACTAATATGTTACTGCTGAGAGAATGCAGTCTAATGATTTTAGTGATTAAATACTGCTGTTATTAAACTGTCTCCATGTTTTAACACTATTAGGCAGTCCAATGGCTCTGGTGGCTCTTGAATGCAACTTCCCTAAGCTCCAGAAAACACCTGATTCTGTTGAAGAAAACTGTCAAAGATCTGGAATGGGAAAGAGCAGGTACCAGTGTGCACGAGGTGATTTCTCAAAGACGGGTAAGATCCTCTTTGGCCATACAGAGGACAACCTAAGGCAGGGGGTTGCCGCCGCCACTGGGCATCTACCCTGGAGGGAGGTGTTTATGTGAGATGGGTATGAGAGTTGAGCGGATGTCTGTGAGGCCAGCAGCATCAAAAGGGGGGAGCTGTCAGAGGTACAGCAGTCTGCCCCAAAAATGTTCCTCTATACCACTCACCAAAAACCGCATTCCTAAGATGGCTTGTTTTTCATTGTGACAAGTCCACAACTATGCCAGGGGACAAGACCCTGAGGAGAAGAAGATTATTGATAAAAAGCTGATGGGAATGAGCTTTCAAGAGCCGACTGAGACCATGAGGTGATTGTCCGTAATTTCTGGGGAGACCAGAGTAAAGTTTAGTAACATGATGTTGGTTGCCCTATTGGCAAGGACTGTAGAAGTTTTAGATTCAACAGTACTGCGAATCCCTGAATTCATGAGGCTGTGTTGATTTTGAACTAATTGTCTGTATTATAGTTTTTACTCCTGCAGGTCATTGGACATGGCAGAGAATAATTCGTAGACATGGTGGTGGTTAAAGATAAAGACTGATTTTGAAGAGTCAAGAGACAGATAAGTGCATTCAGCATTTAAACTAAAGATAACCTCAAAAATGGCTACTAGCATAACATTTTAGATGGTGGTAATGGCTTTTATTTGGAAGTTAAAACAAAAAAAAGTACATTTTAACCTTTGTGAATGACCAAGGTTTCCATATAATAATTTAATATTAAATTCTGTCTAAGTTACAGACTTTTGATTCTGTTGAAAAGATTATTAGTGCAGTAAGAGAGAGAGACTGCTTGAGTGGAGGAAAAGGATGAAGCTCTGTCTGTCTGTTATCAGTCTGCTAAAGCTTAAACAAAACAATGAGATTAGAACCAAAACAACCCAGCTGACCTTTCTGAAAACAAATTATAGTGAAGAGACATAATTTGAGACTCAATAAGAGTAAAACCTACAGGAAAACTGTTAAGTTCAAATATGTTTTCAGAATTAAAACAAAAAGCTAACATTGACAATGAGCGGTTCATATTCATGTGTCTAGTGTGTGTGAGGCTGACTGAACTTTATGTTTTGTATGTGTTAGTTTGGGGAAATAATCTGTCCTCAGTGTGTGTATGTCATTAACCTCTGGAATGAGTGTTTTATCATTACAGATGGGTTAAGTGAAATGACAAATTTTGACAAGCCGATATTTCGGATTGAATCTTATGAAAAGACGATACAGAACATGGGACGAGCTTTAAGTGGATTGGATATCCAGCTCTGTCTGCTAATGGTAATTATGACTTTTGTCATTTATGATGTTGATTTTAATTATTCTCTGGATTAGTATTTTAAGAACATTTATATAAATTGGAATTGTGTAATTGAAGATTGCCGTCCATGGGTTAAAAACCCTTGTCTAAATTCAACTGAGGGTCTAAATTTAAACACTGTCTTATTTGTTTGATCAGAATGATAAACGTAAATGTTATAAGATTTGATGGCAGAGACAAAGTGACACATTGGCTAAGTCACTAGTAAATTATCCAGAGAAACCCCTCAAATTTATGTCAGGCCGGTGGGCAAACAAAGGAGGAGTGAATATAACTGATAAAAGTTTTATTTTTCATCCATTAAATGGATGCATGACATTAGATGCCTAGAGAAATATAATTTATGTAATAAGGGTTGAAGGTGAAAGAAGCTATCAGGCTGTTTGTGCAACCTAGGGATTTGAGAAAAACAATAATTTGGTTTCTGCAAAAAAAATAGAGATAAGTGGGACTGGAGACAGTAACGATAATATATTTTTAGATCTGCAGACTAACAATTCAATGGGATAGAGTGACAAAATTATAAGCAGTTGAAATTATGATGATAAAAAAAAGGAGAAACTGTTTCAAAATCAGCTTTAAAGAAATTGATAATGTCTTATAGTACAAATTTGTATAATTTATAAGTGTTATGGAAGAAAATCTGTCCATTTGTGTTTTTGTTTGACAATTTTGGGGTAGTGAGTAATAATGAAAAAGATCCCTGCCAAAGAAGAGGGTTAAGATTTTGGTCATTAAGATTTTGGTCAGCCTATGCAGTTATAATTGACAAGAAACTTGAGTTTAAAACTGACTTTAAAGGAAGTCTTAATTATTATTAAATTATTTTGAATGCTGTACTTTTGACAGTCTCAATACTGTGAAATGTTGTGAAAATTGAGTTTCAGATTAATAATAATTAGGTATTGAGTATTATTAACAGTGAATGTCATGATAAAGATATCAGTCAAGACAAAGAAATTGTTACTCTAACTAAATTTATATGTTTTGATGATTATTTCATTTTGATGAAAGGTTTTTAACGAAATGTTTTGAAATTCAAAGGTTTAGGTTTATGTTTATTTTTATTTATATTGTTTTTTTTTTTTGTGGGCTATAATGGATCTGTTGTGAAAAGAAATCTTAACAAAAGGATTATTAAGTAAAAGTAACAATTCTATGTTTTATTGAAAATGATAATTGAAACGGTCATGTAAATTTGTTTTCTTTTATTTCTATTTTTAAAGGTGTTTAAAAAAAAGAGATTTAAAAGATGTTCTTCAATTAAGGTGGTACATGTCTGTAAACTGAACAATGATTTAAGAAACTTACAATACTTAGATGGATTATGATGGTCTTAGTTATTTATTTATTTTTTGTTGTTTATTTTGAATTAGACCACAATTTTGTTTTTAATATAAAAATTATCTATAAAGGTATAGTGAAAGGAGTGGATTTGCGATCCATCACCTTGTAATATATAATGAATTGGAAATTATATTTTTCTAAACACCAGTGTATAGATCCTGGTGTTTATGATTACAGGCAATGTCTGTATTTAGTATCTGAGGAGTGACTGAGGGTCTGGCCCATGCCAGGAATGCAGTAACAGTGCTTGCTCATTTAGCCCGGCTTCCAGAGAATAAATATGTATTTGCTTTGTAGTCAAGGAATTTGATGATAAAACCGAATAACAAAGATTGATAAAGACGACTATGTGTAAGTACTGAAGATCAATAATGCACTATGTGCTCTGTAGAATATTCTGTTCTAGTTAAGCCCTTCGAGGGAAAACCTATTGTCTATTTTATACAATTGTAACATGCCAGGGGAGCATGGGTGAGCAATGTTAAATTTTGAAGCGGCCTAAATTGTTAAGACCAGATGTGGTGTTTAAGACTTCACATCGGCCTTTTAAGGGGGGACTGAAGGGGTGGATTCTGTAATCCACTGCCGCTTCAGTATATATCTTTTAAGTTATTAATCAACATTTATATTTCTGTTAAAATATTTGAATGACTTCTTCAATGTATGTTAAAGCGTCTATTTTCCTCTGTATCTCTCACTGAGAGAAAAGAACATGTTATCAGTATGTTTTGGGGAAAGTTTCCTGCTCAGAGCAGAGCTCAGATCAACTTCAGCCTTGAAGAAGCTGTGAATCATGTGTATCTGTGTATGTGTGCTAAGAGTTTTGTGCAGGTCCCTTTGTACTGGACAACTGGCATTCTGCTTGAGACCAGCAGACGCCACATCATGACCCCAAAAGGACATCCGGTACCTAAATCCAGGGTCCCCCTCGTCATCACCGCGACGAAGGGAGATATGCTTCTTACTATCTGTCCACGTGTGGAAAAATTTCTAATCTTGTCTATTTTTCTTAGCCAATCAGAATCATTCAACCTGAAGTAATGACGTAGTTAGTTGACTCTGTTAGAGTATAATTGTTGTGGAAATGTGAATGTACGCAGAGCGGCCTACGAACTCCTTGTGAGACTTGAAGCTGGCTTCTGCTGATGAAACTGCAAACTATTCTTCATTAAATTTTTCTTCAATTTATTATTTTTTTTAAACTTTGACTCCGGGTCTTTATTCAACATATCTGGTCTCAAGGGTCCTAAACTGTTAATCCCCAACACTGCAAAACAGGACGTTCATAATGTAATTTGAGAGAGATGCTGATGGTTATCGCCTGCTGGTTAAACATAGTAAATGCACCTCAAAAATATCTGCAGTGATGTGAACTGCAAACCTTATCTTTCTGTAGCTCTTTAGCAAAAAAAAAGAAGAAGAAGAAGAAGACGTTTGCAGTAACATCAGCAAAGTCCACTTTATCAACTTTTTTTAATCTTACAGTTAAATACCAGCTCATTGTTCAACCCTTCGTCGAAACCACTAAAATGTGATGAAATGGAGACGCTCGCGCGGCAGCACAAAAGTGAAACAAAAGTGTCGGAAGCAGTCCGCATTAGTTATGCTTAACGTACATGTATTAAATGCTATTTTATGTAAAACATGCAGTCAAATGATTTAACGTCAATTTCTATAACTGTTCAAGTGAGTGTTTTCGCTTTCAAACGCGATGGGTGTGTTTTGGGAACGACACTGTTAGTGTGCTCGTGTTTCTGCACGGACTGTGAAACTGGTGCACAGCCGGAAGTTTGTTCCACGCTTTGAGACGGTCAGGCGCGAGACTCCACAACAAACAGAAGATATCAAAGAATTTAATCGTTTTTACGACATACGAGACACTAATAATGTCTGACAACGAAGACAAGTGAGTTCCGAGTGCGTTACAGTCGTTTTGAGATGTTTACTAGTTTAAACTTCATCAGGGTAAACAGCTCTATGAGATGATTATAAATCTGTAGTTCATCTGTTTTACAGCTTAGAAAGTTTAACACTGGAGAGTGTTTAATGACACGAGTTACTTCATCGAGATTCAGGAAAGCCTTTAGGACATTAGCTCACACTGTGAGATTGATCGTGTGTGTGTGTGTGTGTGTGTGTGTGTGTGTGTGTGTGTGTTTGTTTGTTTGTTTATTCATTTCGATGTTTGTTTGTTCAGTTTTGATGATGGAGATTTCGATGATGTTGAAGATGAAGAGCCTCTGGATGATCTGGAGAATGTGGAGGATGTGAGAACAAACCTGCTGTTTTTAAACTGATTCCTGCTGATAGTTTTGTGTTCTGACTAGACATAGTAATATGCTAACTATATATGCAATATATTGTTGTAATAGAATAAAGTCTTCATATTCATGTAATCTATTTAAGCACCATTAAGATTTCATTTACTACACTGTGATATTATAGTATAAAAACTCCTGTTTTGTATTACTTTAATGCAAACTTAATAACACTCAAATTAGGGCTGGGCGATATATCGCATGAGATTGTCACGCGCATTTCGTCAGTAAAGCCGGTTCCCTGATTACCGCTAAATCGCCATCACCTGCTTTCAAATGGAGCGGCATTTAATAGACAGAGCCGTAGTTCACTGAAAAGCCACGCAATATCGCGTTCATTATCGAAGGCGATTCATCTATTATCTCAGTATCTATTATCTCTGTTGATTGCTGATGAAGCACGTCAGTTCCAGTCTGTCCTGACAGTTTTGTCTCCATTTGTTCAGGAGGATCAGGAGAATGTCCAGATCCTGCCGGCGGGAGAAGGACAGCAGGCCAATCAGAAGAGAATCACCACTCCTTACATGACCAAATACGAGCGCGCGCGAGTGCTGGGGACGCGAGCGCTGCAGATCGCGTGAGTGACCTCTGACCCCCGCACACAAGATATTTCTGATATATCACATCGAGCGCTATCCACCTGTTTCCGCGGGGCGCTACTGTAAAAGAGAACGTGGGTACAACTTCCTGTGAGGCAGCGGAAATGGCATACCAATGGTATTTGGTGTGCTAATCAGTGTGTTTTTTGGATCATTGTTTACTTTGTAAAGTTGCAAACCTTTATGAGAGATGTTGTTATGGCACTTAGGGACCACATTTCAGTCTAGTACAGTCTAGTATAGGTAATAATATCTCAATACAATAAACAGTTTTCGTGCCCTTATTTGTCCTTTATACTGACCTTCCTCAAAAGTGCTGCTGCATGACCAAAGCATCCTGACCCTGCAACACATGAACAACCCGCTGTCTGTACTTCACCTGTCACTGATGATAGCACCAAAGCCTTACGATGTGATATTTTACTCCTCCTGGTGTCGTGCGTGCCAGAGCCAGTTGCGTTTCCACCGTCATGCTAAAGGCTTATGTTAACCATTAATAAATACACACGTTTATGGAAAATATCAGAGACTGCTTGAGGAATGTAGACAATTCTTATATGATTATAATTGTGTATTTATTTGGTTTAATGTTTTATCTGTCTCTTCCTTGTGCCTTTGTTAATACCGGACAAATGCATATGCATATCTTTCGCAGATTCACACACTCGTATAACTCATTACTCCTGTTTTCCTCTCATGAGCTCCCTCTATTGCTCTGGCTGAAAGGATAACAGTAAAGTGAGACGGTCCTCGGTTTGCAATCATCGCATAATTTAAAGGGAAAATTAATAGAAAAGCTCAGAAAAGTGACGTAAACATAGGGTATGTTAACAATATATTTCTAAATGTGAAAGCCTTTGGACTTTAAAGCCTTAATGGAGTTGTTTTGTGCGTTCTTGTGATCGCAAATAAAGGGAAGCAGGTGAAACTGAATAGGTATGTTTTTTCTTTTTAAGTCAATATAAATATCAGTTAGATTTAGCATGATTGATGTGCACTCCTGACATAAATTAATAAATTACTGTTATTGTAACATTTTTTTATTGTAAAACATTCAAATATTGATGCTGGAATCCAGCCTGTTTACTTCAAACCGGAAGACACTCCCACTTTTGATGCAAGGGCTCATGGGGCGTAGGAAACTTGTGGATAGAGCTGAGATTTGCTATGCTAATGCTGCATTAATGATCAGTGACATCACTTCCTGTGTGACAGAATGTGTGCGCCGGTGATGGTGGAGCTGGAAGGAGAGACAGATCCGCTGCAGATCGCCATGAAAGAGCTCAAGTACGACGACACACATTTTTATCAGTGATTCTCAACATTTTTCACTCGAGGACCTTTTAACATATATTGCTTGTGGTATAAAAACATCAGCTGAATGAATTAATGTAAATGTGTTGGTCATGGATGAGAACAGCTGTCTGTCCATCTATCTCACAATATCTGAAATGAAATCTTGCTATCAACGTTCATATGTGGCAGCAACATGTTAATACATGCTAGCAAGATGTTAATTCATGTTAGCAGTGTGTGAAATCATACTAGCAATGTTTTAAATCATGATTGCAACATTTTAAATAATGCTAACATGTTAAATCATCTTAGCAACATGTTAAATCATGCTAGCTGCATGTTAAATCATCTTAGCAACATGTTAAATCATGCTAGCTGCATGTTATTTCATGTTAGCAAGATGCTAATTCAAGTTAGCAACATGCTAATTCAAGTTAGCAACATGCTAATTCAGGTTAGCAGCATGTTAAATCATAATAGAAATGTGTTAAATGCTGAATCCTACTACCTATGTGTTAAAGCATGTTAGCATCATGTTGAATCATGGCAAGTATGTGTTAAATCATATTAATTCATGCCATCAACATGTTAAACCATTTTTGCAGCATGTTAATCATTCTTCCACCCTTGTATGGATAAAAACAGACATTTCTCAGAGTAATTGTGTCCTAATATGTTGCTGTTATCGATGTGTGTTCCTCAGGAGCAGGAAGATCCCCATCATCATCCGCCGGTATCTTCCTGACGGCAGTTATGAGGACTGGGGCTGCGACGAGCTCATCATCACCGACTGACGTCCACACACTCGCTCTGATCACGTGATCGTCGCTGTCAGACGTCAGATCTGTGTGTTACAGCAGATCTCATCTGCTCTGCTCTGGTTTATAGTGTGGAGGTTTAACTTCATCCTGCAGTTCTGGTGTTTGTCCACATGAGGGCAGCACTAACACACCATAAACGCCCAGACTCTGAATCCTTATTTAATGTTTATTTGACTGTTTTATTCATGCGTAATTAAACCTTTTTGTAGTTAATGATATCCCTGTGTGTTTCTCTTTGCTGTTGTGAAAATACTGTGATGTCAGTCGATTCACACTGAATTGCTTCATTGTTTAAAGTGGAAACTGAGTGAAATATCACGAAGGGTTATAAATGAATTAAATACAGTTTAAACTCTATATATAACAGGCCTTGTCTTTATGATATTGAAATTAATCTTGATGCACTTGAAATTTTTAGGAAAGCAAACATTAAATTAAATGTTGCTGTTTTTGTTTCAGACTCTTTGCAGAAATGACAGTCATTAATAGACCTCTGTGAATCAGGAACAGGTTTAAGCTATTTAACCAGCAAGGATCAGCAATTCCTTTATACACAAGTTTGGTATTCATCAACATGAGTGGATTATATATATATATATATATATATATAATGTCAATAATTTATACCCTGTATAGCCACATACACACCTTAATTCGGTTGCCGATTCACCTTTGAGTGCTTAATCCGGTTCTGTTCACACACACTTCAGTAATTCCAGAGTGACAACCGCATTCTACAGCCGGATGAACCATATAATATGCCTTAAAGATCTGTTATGCACTCTCATGTGGTTAACTGGACTGATTTACCATAGTAAATACCTGCAGTTTTAAAGTAGCACTTTGGTTTCTGTTTTCTGATATTTCCTGAGAGACTGAAATGCTGATGCAAACATGAGTTCCTCTATGAGTGAAATACAGGTGAGGCACATATTAAACCTCAAACGCAGCTGTGTCGTGTTACTTCCTGTTTTATTATTATTATTATTATTGACTCTCTGATGTGATGTCTGAAGCAGAAGAACTCCAAATGTTACATTTTGTTGAAAGTGCAGTAGTAGCATTAGTCATTCATTATTATTATTATTATTATTATGCTGAGATAATCTTAAAAATCAATACATAAACCGTCTGTGCATTTTTTCTCTAGATACCTGCCCATAAAAATTGGGCCTATATAGGGTTAAGATGAGCCATTTTTTACTGGGGAAATGAGGCAGAAGTACGATGAAAGTATTTAAAGTTAATTTCAGGATGGGTTAAGATGAGCCATTTTTTACTGGGGAAACGAGGCAGAAGTACGATGAAAGTATTTAAAGTTAATTTCAGGATGTTTTCTATCATTTTAAATGATCAGAATACATCTAAGACAAAGGGTTATAAAAATATGGCTTCTTAAAAAAAAAAAGTGTTCCTCTGGCACAGTTTACCCCAGGTTAGGGGTAAGTTGAGCCAAGTCAGTAGGTCGGTGTAAACAGACCATCTGACTGAATCTGAATCAAATCCTTGTGAAATTTTAAAGTTAATGTACTTATTCTAAAAAGCAATTTAATAATCAAATTTCCTTTTACAAATATTCTTTGTAAAAATATTTTACAAATATTTATTTTTTAAAGTTAAATTTAACAACATAAAACCAACCAAATGAAGTTGAAATTTCAATATCTTTAATTGTTTGCATTTCTGAAACAATATGTTGAACATTAAAAATGTAAAATTCCCATAAACAGACTAAACTGAGAGTTTGTTGAGTAAAATTAAAACTAAGAAAGAATAAATGTCACTGAAACTAATAAACATTTTAGTCAAAATGTTCTTGACATGGTAGTTTTTCTGCAATGTCGACCATGTTAGGCCATTAGAGACTACAGGTGAAAAGATATATATGATTAAACATCCTCTGGTCCGTATCAGAGAAGGATTTGTTGTACTTGTACACTGTTCCTATCAAATAAACTCGAAAATAAAGATAAACTAAACCAGTTGTGTAATATTACATTGATATGACACTTCAGATTTAACTTAAATTCATTGCCATATATGGTGGGATAAGTTAAAACACTGGCTCAATTTACCCCACAGCATGTGGCTCACTTTGCCCCATAGCTGACATTTTAGGAAAAGCTAGCTAGCTAACCAATTCATAATAATATTTAGCTAAATGACTTGCATTGTTTTATATGTTTCTAAATCACTATTATGCATCATAAATATTTTTAGACCTGGACAAATTTGCTTTGATGAAACAGCCATTACATCTGTTAAAATTTTACTTTGACAAGCCAAAAACAATAACCGACTTCCACTCCTCACATGTGCTTCTCCTTTTCAGAATCTGGCAGAAAGGATGGGTGGTTCTAAAATATATGGTCACATGACAATAAAATGGAACAGTTGCCAAGATACAGGGGGTGGGTCAACTTACCCACTGGCTCATCTTACCCCACTCTCCCCCACTGCAGATCAGCGGAAAACCTCAAGACAGCCACAAAATGAAATTGATTAAAATCACTAAAATAAATTATAATTTAATATATGATTGGAATTGGAAAGAAACTATTCCACCTAATCAGTCAAAAAAAAAAAAAAAATCTTAAAGTCTCCACAAGGGGCCATAGTAGAGTTTCCTATGTGTGTAACGGGAGCACTTCAATCGTATTTGTACTTTCAATTTAGGAAATATCACCAACGCAGTGACAAATGGCGTACAGTTCAGGTAAGATTTTAATAAAATATGTTAATTTCTTTAATGATCCATATTAATATAGTCTTAAGCAACTAAGCGTCTCACTTGATCATGAAACGATGGAGATATTTCAGGGGGCCATTCAAAGGTAGCAAAGTAAATAAAACATAAGTCTACAATTTAGATGCATATAGTAAAAATCATAAAACATATGTACCGTTTTCTGTCATTACTATGAGTTCAGGGATCACAGCGAATTCTGAATATTTCATGATTCACCTTAACAGTTTGTGTTCTTCTGTGTTTTGTAGCGGGAAGAGAAAGTCCAGAGTTGGATCGCCCAGAAAGTAAGTCATTCAATTGTTTGGCAGCAACAGAAAAGTATTTTTTATTTAAAGTCCTAAGTGCTGTTAATGTTACTGTGACATATTTATCCTATATCAGTGTTATTTCATTGAAACATCTGGCTATTTAAAGCTGCAATTTAAAAGATTATTGCAGCAAAATATCCCAAAACAGTGTTATATATTTTGTTCCGTAGGCTTACAACATCCCAAATGTTTCCAAGTTCTATTTGTAAATCGTGAGAAAATGCTATTTTAAATGTTTGCTATTATAAAAGCTGTTTTAACCAAAGGCGTTTCTCAATACCAAGTTCAGACTTGTGTCCATTGTAGTTCGAGCTGCAAGCTCGTCTCAGGAGAACAGATTGCTGTGAACGGGAGGATTTGATAATGTCCGGTGATTGTGCAAATGGAACAGCAGCGTAGCCTGCTTGATAACGTCACTCAGCTCGCTCTGCATGGCTTGGTTATCTCTGTGTATATAAATTTTAGCCAACAATAAATCGAAATGTGTTATAAAACACCACTCCTCCTCTTTTCGTTTTATTTAAAAAAAAAAAAAAACTAACTAACCTTAGGCAACGCCCAGATAGCACAATACACTCGGGCCAGAGCTGTTTACCCCTCGGCCCGCTTCTGTCTGCTGCGATCGGGCCAGATGCTTCTGCACTCACGAATCAACCGGGCCAGACGCGACACTGCCGCAATCAAGCAGGTATCAGGCCGTCACTAATGCGCACAGCGCGCCCGACACGGGCCAGCCCCGTTTATAAATCTACTGTAGGCTACTGTTCATTCATTTTTCCATTCAAATTTGATACGCAGCGAAAACGTTTACTTACATTTGAATTATATAAGCTATAATACATAAATAACATTACTTACATTGTACTTAAAATAAAAACTTCTTATAGGCCTACTTATCCTTTCACTTCCCCTAATCCCTCTATTTGTAGTTTCTGAGCACTGACTGAAACTTGTATTTTGAGCACTTTTGTGTCTATTTGCCTCGTCATGACGACTCGCTTGCTGTATCCCTCACTTGTAAGTCGCTTTGGATAAAAGCATCTGCCAAATGAATAAATGTAAATGTACTTATATTACATAAATTTACAGTAGTTGTTATACAAATTGCAGTACTGTAAATAAAATATTTACCACATTTTGAAAAAAAATACACTTGTATTTACTTACAGACTGTAATAAGTATAGACAAACTTAAAAAGTGTTTTAAATAAACACATTGGCAATGGAGAAAGTTAATTTATTACTCACCCTCATGTCGTTCCACACCCGTAAGACCTTCGTTAATCTTCAGAACACAAATTAAGATATTTTTGATGAAATCCAATGGCTCAGTGAGGCCTCCATAGGGAGCAATAACATTTCCTCTCTCAAGATCCATTACTAAAAACATATTTAAATCAGTTCATGTGAGTACAGTGGTTCAATATTAATATTATAAAGCGACAAGAATATTTTTGGTGCACCAAAAACACAAAATAACGACTTATTTAATGATGGTCGATTTCAAAACACTGCTTCAGGAAGCTTCAGAGCATTATGAATCAGTGCGTCGAATCATGATTCGGATCAAGTGTCCAACCGGCAAACTGCTGAAATCACATGACTTTGGCGCTCCGAACTGCAGATTCAACACGCCGATTCATTATTCTGTGGCTAGACGAAGCTCTGTGAATGATTCCTCGTCGATGGTAGTGCCTGCACTCAGAACAGGTCAGCTTGGTGAGCCTGTAACACTGTCATAGTGTGCAGCGCAGCACCAGCCTGACCTGCAGATTGAAAAGCTTTGAAAAGCGCTGAGGTGGTTCTACAGGGCTTTGTGGGGAGGGGAGGGTTTTTTAAATGATGATCGTATACCCCTGTGCTTCAGCACCCACGATAGTCGAATAAATTGACGTTGAAGGCACAAAAACACGAGAGGTATATAGATTTCTCCATGACTTCGATAATTTGTCATGGAGGTCCTCAAAGAAGGGGAGAGACTGGCATTGTGACCTGTATAAATATAGGTCAATTTCACTGACGTTGTTTTACACACATTCACAGCTGGTTTCGACTGAAGATGTTCCCACAGCACTCAGCGCAGCTTGAGTTTAACTTTTGAAAGGAAACTCCTTTAGAGAATCATTAAAGGATTAGTTCACTTTCAAATTAAAATTTCCTGATAATTTACTCACCTCCATGTCATCCAAGATGTTCATGTCTTTCTTTCTTCAGTCGAAAAAAATGAAGGTTTTTGATGAAAACATTCCAGGACTTTTCTCCATATATTGGACTTCAACAAACTAACCTTTAATAACATTCTACTAACATTAAGAAAACTGTATTTTTATGTTCTTGGAAAGTTAGAAAAACTAGAATGTTGAATTTTAAATCAAAATTAAGTTGAAAGAACATTTGAGGAACATTATACCTTCTAAAAAACAATCCTCTTAAATCAAGAAACCTGGACATTTTTTACGTTCCCAGAACCAACAATGATTATTTAGAGAACGTTCTTATAACAAAATTCTGTTAGCTGGGATGTTGTTGTAGTTTGAAGGTAATGTAGGGAGGTGGACACCTACATCCTTTTTTCTCCTTTTGAGTGATAAGTAAGGGAGTAAGGATAGTAAGATCTATCCTTTCAACTCCAGTTAGAGGTTACATGTGTGTGTTATTTTTCTTGGGATCCTCCTCCTGAGGTAATGTTTTTTTTTTTCTTTGGTTCTAAAACTGTGTTCATTAGTAAATAATAAAATATTAATAATAACAATAATAATAATAATAAACCTTACAGGCTAAATTGAATTAAATGTGCAAAGTCTGGTTTTGTGTAACTCTGGGGCTGGAAGTTGGGAAATCCTCAGTGTCTCTCCAAAACCTTTCTGTGTCACTCCCTATTCCCCTAGAATACTGGGAAGTATTATCTTTATGAAACTTTTTAAAGTCATGTAGTGCACACATTAATGTCCTCCAGATTTACTGACGGTTTGTATTTTTGTATCTTGCAGTGCGCAGAGGTAGCTTTGATAACGTTTTCCCCAACAGTAAGTCAATTAAATGATTTAACATCAAAGTGTGAGAGCTGTGACTCTTGCTGTGTCTGTTTCAGTTTACTGATAAATCTGTTGAGCTATACAATGCTATTAATGCTAAACAAGACAACTCATACACTGACAAATTACGTGTGTGTGTCTTTGTGTGTGTTGTGTGTTTTAGTGAGTGATGTGAGGATTGTTCTTCTGGGGAAGAGCGTGTCAGAAAACAGTCGTGTGGGAAACTTCCTGTTGGGACGAGCAGCGTTTGACAGTGAAGCTCATCCAGATGTTGTAGAGAGACTCAGAGGAAGATTGAAGGACAGACATGTGATAGTCATCAACAGTCCTCAGTTGCTCCAGACAAACATCTCAGATGATCAGATCACACAGACAGTGAGAGAGTGTGTGTCTCTGTCTGATCCAGGACCTCATGTCTTCATACTCGTACTGCAGTATAATGACTTCACTAAGAAGCACCTGAAAAGAGTGAAAATTGTCCTGAAAGAATTCAGTAAAGACGCGATTAAACGCACCGTCATGATCACGACTGATGAAGCAACACGTAGTAAACGGGCATCTTGGAAAGTTACGTTGGAAAGTGAATTAATTCGATTATCTACAGATTGTGAAGGAAGACATGTTCAACTTAATAATGAGACAGAGAAATGGCTGTCTGACATAGATCAATGGATAGAGAAGATCCTCAGAGACAACAGTGAAGAATTTCTCAAGTGTGATTATGATTATGCAGAAGGATCATCAGTGGATGAAGATCCGAACACAACTTCTGCTTCTCCCAGAACAAAGGAAGATCCTGATTCAAAGGATGATGAACAACACCAAGACACTCATACAGAGATGAAGAAATCAAAAAGACTTTCTCGTTTTATGCCAATACTAGGTTCCTTTTGTAAGTTAAAACAAAACAACATATTCATAACCTTTTTACCAGGTTATTGAACATCTTCATAAAAACATTATGTTTTTACACAGCAAAAGAGTTTTTTTTTTAAACAAGCAAACTGAAAAGATTATTTTGCTTGATTTAAGCAAAAACTCACTTAGTTTTGAATTATTTTTCTGAAAACAAGAATTTTTTCTTTACTTGTCTTGAAAATGCTTCTTTTTATACATTTGGACTGGAAACAAGACAAAAAATTCATTTTTGGCAGTGTAATGTAAACAGTATACTTATAATTTCTCTCAGTTTAAATAATGGAAAAGCATGTCATATAAATAGACAGCTAAATTTCAGTCATTTTAAAGGATTAGTCCACTTTCAAATCAAAATGTCCTGATAATTTACTCACCGCCATGTCATCCAAGATGTTCCTGTCTTTCTTTCATCAGTCGAAAAGAAATTAAGGTTTTTAATGAAAACATTCCATTTGATTTTTTTTTTGATTTTTCTCCTTATAGTGGACTTCAATGGTCTCCAAACTGTTGAAGGTCAAAATTACAGTTTCAGTGCAGCTTCAAAGAGCTTTAAACGATACCAGATGAGGAATAACAGTCTTATCTAGAGAAACCACTCATTTTCTAAATAAATAAATAAATTATATACATTTTAACCATAAATGCTCATCTTGAACTAACTCTTCTTCTCTATTAGAATTCCAACAAAGATTAGTATTTATGGTTAAAATGTATATAATTTATTTATTTATTTAGAAAATAAGCAATGGTTTCTCTAGATAAGACCCTTATTCCTCATCTGGGATCATGTAGAACGCTTTGAAGCTGCAACTGAAACTGTAATTTTGACCTTCAACTGTTTGGAGACCATTGAAGTCCACTATATGGAAAAAATCCTGGAATGTTTTCATCAAAAACCTTAATTTCTTTTCGACTGAAGATAGAAAAGACATGAACATCTTGGTAAATTATCAGGAAATTTTAATTAGAAAGTGAACTAATCCTTTAATTTTTAGTGTGGTCTTATGCTCCTATGAGATGCTTGTCGATAGATATTGGACAGGAGTAAAAAGAAGGTTTCAGTCATGATGCCTTATTGTGTACTGAATCATGACATTTGTACTGCAGTGTTGTATACCATGAGTTTAAGATCATTAAATAGATTTTTTCTTTCTTTTCTTAATAACAGTGGGTTACACAGAACAAAGTCCAAAGCAAAATCAGCCAAGGGGTAAGTTCATAATCTATGGAAGTTTCCATTTGATTCTACAAATAATAAAATGTGATTCTTAAAAAGAGCAAGTAAAATACTTTGTTGTTGTTGTGTTTAAGGAGTTGTAAGTGACACAAGACAACAGAGGCTGAACATGGTGCTGTGTGGAAGTGATGAAACACTGAAGGCCTCTGTATCCAACTATATAAGAAAAGAAAAAAAGAAAAAACTTCGGATCAGTCTGGTGGAGCTTCCAGCTCTCAATCGGCTCTCAGAGGAGGAAGCGATGTCTCACGCTCATCGCTGTGTGTCTCGCTGTGATCCTGGAGTTCATGTTTTCCTCCTAGTTATTCCTGCTGGTCCACTTAATAATGAAGACAAAGCAGAAATGGAGAACATCCAGAAGATATTCAGCTCAAGAATCAACAAACACCTCATGGTTCTCATAATCCAAGAGGAGAGCATGATTAGCAATCTGAACATACTTCACACTTCAGTTACTAAGACATCTATCCAGACACTTGGAGGTCATCATTTTGTTCTGGAGAACAGCTCACAGGTTCCAGATCTACTGCAGGATGTAGAGAATATGGTACAGGAGAACAAAGGAAGTTCCTACACAACATTCATGTACCTTCAGGATCGAGTAGAACTGGAGAGAAACAAACACAGAGCTGAAATAGAGGAACTGAGAAAATATGTGATGAAGACTCAATCAACAGCAGGTATGAGTTCATAAAAGTGTGTGCTGTATTAACCCTTTGATCGGTACGGTCCCACATATGGGATTTCAAACGTTCAGCAACGTCACATAACTGCCAGATTCAAACTGCTTTCGCGCTCTGGCTACAAGATGGACGCGCTCAGCTCTTGTCATATATCACAGCTATGCAGTGTTTTCAGCCAAATAATGTTTTTTTTAAGGTTTAAGTACCAGTAAAACAATACATTTGGAGTTTATAAAATACACACTGATGTCAGACATCAGTGGAAGCAGCAATAACAGTGAATTCAAATATAATTTACCGACTTAATCATATCAGACACACACAATGGTAACTATAAAGTTTACTCTGTTATTCCTCCAGTTCACCAGCCACTTACTTGCATATATTTTATTAATTCTTATTATTCAGTGGAATGCTAGAAGTTTAATAGCTAATGGACAGTAATTCAAAGGATTTATTATGAGTTAGAAGCAAAGCCAGATATAATTTGCATACAGGAAACTTGGTTAAAACCATCATTAGATTTTATAATTACAGGTTATGATAGTATTCGGAGAGACAGAGACAACGGTAATAGTGGAGGTTGTGCAATATTTATTAAACAAGATATTCAGTATAGGGTAACAGCTAGAGGGAAAGAACTGGAATTTATTATAATGGAGGTATGGACAGAGGAGGGTAATATTTAAATAGCAAATTATTATAATCCATGCCAGAGATTAACCTTGGGGATTTTGGAGGAATTATTAATTCACTTAAAGGGTAAGGTTATTTGTTGTGGAGATTTCAATGGTCGTAATACATTGTGGGATACTTATAATGATATTAATGGAGAGGTTATAGAAGAATTTATGGATATAAAAAATGTAGTTTGTAGTAACAATGGAAATGGTACCAGAATAAATGTTATAAATGGGAAGGAGACAGCGGTGGATATTTCACTTATGTCTGAGTCAATAGCAGGGATATGTTGGTGGGAGGTTAAGAAAGAAAGCACGATGGGGAGTGACCATTATCTTATTTTTGTTGAAGTAGGGGCAAGAGTAGAAATGAATGAGATAAATAGATCAGGAGGGTGGGTTCAAAGTTCCTTTAAGACAAGTCATTTCACTCGGCGGCCATCTTTGAAACGCCTCTCGGGCATCCTGGGCATCATGCAGCTCTTTGAATGGGGAAACATCAAATTCTGCAAAAATTTCATATTTGTAATCACCAATCAAATCTAACAACAACAGTCTCATATTTTTTTTTCCAAACGCTCGAATCAAGACAAAAAAAAAAAAACTGTATTTTTTAGGCTGGATCAAGCTAATGCGCATACGCAGATGTAAATGCGCGTCTCCTGTGCCTCATTTCAGAGGCGCGCGTCTGACTGTTTGTATAGAAACCAGTGCTTCTAAAGCCCCGGGTATACTTCACTTTCCGCGCCCGGACACGTCACGCATGCAGTCACGTTTAAAGTATACTACACCATGGTTGCGCGCGGAGGACCGCGTTCATCACATGCGCAGTACAGTTTTTTTTCTATGCTCTACCAGACATCGGAGGGCAGCACTGAGTCGTGTCATCAACGTGACATTGACTGGGCATAATTGGAGAAGAAAAGAAGTGCATCCTTTCCCATATTTTTACTTATCTCCCTCCATGAACTTGCCGCCCTATACTTGCTTTGTACACTTTCAAACATGAATTGTACAAATGTGGGTACTTTCTAATCTCTTCGCACAAACGCTGGTCAAGTTCGCCGTCCATTGTCGTATTTTTTCCTTTTTTCAAGCGTGTTTTTAAACCGGTCTTTTCACACTCTACTTCGACGGCTGACCACATTGCTCAATACTTTGCGTATTGCCACCTAGTGGACTCTTCTATACTGCTTGCGCATGCGCTGTTGCACGCGGACTGTCCACGCGGTCTCGAAATTTGTCCTGCACTGGTGTTTGGCCAGGGTATGCGGCCGAAGTATACCCGGGGCTTAAATAAGGGCTAATCGCCAACTGGTAAAGTCGTCGCGTCACTGCAGCAGACCGAGGTATACTTCGGCCGTCCGCGTTCGTGCACCGTCCGCATGACGTAATTTTCGTCATGCGGAGGGAAGGATCGAGTAGAACTGGAGAGAAACAAACACAGAGCTGAAATAGAGGAACTGAGAAAATATGTGATGAAGACTCAATCAACAGCAGGTATGAGTTCATAAAAGTGTGTGCTGTATTAACCCTTTGATCGGTACGGTTCCACATATGGGATTTCAAACGTTCAGCGACGTCACATAACTGCCAGATTCAAACTGTGCTTTCGCGCTCTGGCTACGAGACGGACGTGCTCAGCTCTTGTCATATATCACAGCTATGCAGTGTTTTCAGCCAAATAATGTTTTTTTTAAGGTTTAAGTACCAGTAAAACAATACATTTGGAGTTTATAAAATACACACTGATGTCAGACATCAGTGGAAGCAGCAATAACAGTGAATTCAAATATAATTTACCGACTTAATCATATCAGACACACACAATGGTAACTATAAAGTTTACTCTGTTATTCCTCCAGTTCACCAGCCACTTACTTGCATATATTTTATTAATTCTTATTATTCAGTGGAATGCTAGAAGTTTAATAGCTAATGGACAGTAATTCAAAGGATTTATTAATGAGTTAGAAGCAAAGCCAGATATAATTTGCATACAGGAAACTTGGTTAAAACCATCATTAGATTTTATAATTACAGGTTATGATAGTATTCGGAGAGACAGAGACAACGGTAATAGTGGAGGTTGTGCAATATTTATTAAACAAGATATTCAGTATAGGGTAACAGCTAGAGGGAAAGAACTGGAATTTATTATAATGGAGGTATGGACAGAGGAGGGTAATATTTAAATAGCAAATTATTATAATCCATGCCAGAGATTAACCTTGGGGATTTTGGAGGAATTATTAATTCACTTAAAGGGTAAGGTTATTTGTTGTGGAGATTTCAATGGTCGTAATACATTGTGGGATACTTATAATGATATTAATGGAGAGGTTATAGAAGAATTTATGGATATAAAAAATGTAGTTTGTAGTAACAATGGAAATGGTACCAGAATAAATGTTATAAATGGGAAGGAGACAGCGGTGGATATTTCACTTATGTCTGAGTCAATAGCAGGGATATGTTGGTGGGAGGTTAAGAAAGAAAGCACGATGGGGAGTGACCATTATCTTATTTTTGTTGAAGTAGGGGCAAGAGTAGAAATGAATGAGATAAATAGATCAGGAGGGTGGGTTCAAAGTTCCTTTAAGACAAGTCATTTCACTCGGCGGCCATCTTTGAAACGCCTCTCGGGCATCCTGGGCATCATGCAGCTCTTTGAATGGGGAAACATCAAATTCTGCAAAAATTTCATATTTGTAATCACCAATCAAATCTAACAACAACAGTCTCATATTTTTTTTTCCAAACGCTCGAATCAAGACAAAAAAAAAAAAACTGTATTTTTTAGGCTGGATCAAGCTAATGCGCATACGCAGATGTAAATGCGCGTCTCCTGTGCCTCATTTCAGAGGCGCGCGTCTGACTGTTTGTATAGAAACCAGTGCTTCTAAAGCCCCGGGTATACTTCACTTTCCGCGCCCGGACACGTCACGCATGCAGTCACGTTTAAAGTATACTACACCATGGTTGCGCGCGGAGGACCGCGTTCATCACATGCGCAGTACAGTTTTTTTTCTATGCTCTACCAGACATCGGAGGGCAGCACTGAGTCGTGTCATCAACGTGACATTGACTGGGCATAATTGGAGAAGAAAAGAAGTGCATCCTTTCCCATATTTTTACTTATCTCCCTCCATGAACTTGCCGCCCTATACTTGCTTTGTACACTTTCAAACATGAATTGTACAAATGTGGGTACTTTCTAATCTCTTCGCACAAACGCTGGTCAAGTTCGCCGTCCATTGTCGTATTTTTTCCTTTTTTCAAGCGTGTTTTTAAACCGGTCTTTTCACACTCTACTTCGACGGCTGACCACATTGCTCAATACTTTGCGTATTGCCACCTAGTGGACTCTTCTATACTGCTTGCGCATGCGCTGTTGCACGCGGACTGTCCACGCGGTCTCGAAATTTGTCCTGCACTGGTGTTTGGCCAGGGTATGCGGCCGAAGTATACCCGGGGCTTAAATAAGGGCTAATCGCCAACTGGTAAAGTCGTCGCGTCACTGCAGCAGACCGAGGTATACTTCGGCCGTCCGCGTTCGTGCACCGTCCGCATGACGTAATTTTCGTCATGCGGAGGGCTTGCGGCTGGCCGCACACCCTGGCCATGTGCAGGCCAAATTTCGAGACCGCGTGGACAGTCCGCGTGCAACAGCGCATGCGCAAACAGTATAGAAGAGTCCACTAGGTTGCAATACGCACAGTATTGAGCACAGTGTTCAGCCGTCAAAGAAGAGTGTGAAAAGACTGGTTTAAAAACAACACACTTGAAAAAAGAGAAAAATATGACAATGGACAGCGAACTTGACCAGCGTTTGTGCAAAGAGATTAGAAAGTAACCACATTTGTACAATTCATGTTTGAAAGTGTACAATGCAAGTTTAGGGCGGCAAGTTCATGGAGGGGGATAAGTAAAATATGGGAAAGGATGCACTTCTTTTCTTCTCCAATTATGCCCAGTGAATGTCACGTTGATGACACGACTCAGTGCTGCCCTCCGAAAAAACTGTACTGCGCATGTGACGAACGCGGTCATCCATGCGCATCCATGGTGTAGTATACTTTAAAAGACGCGCGGACGTGACTGCGTGAGTGACGTGTCCGGGCACGGAAAGTGAAGTATACCCGGGGCTTTAGAAGGCGGGACTTATTCCGTCATATTGCGCGTTTCACTTTCTCCCATTCAAAACAATACGAGTGACACGTCTTGTGTTATTCTATAGTCTTTGGTGGGTTTTTGACAGAGCAGATCGGGATAAATTTAGAGAAGTATGGGAGGGGATAATGGGTGTAATTAATATTAATCAAGAGACAGAGGAGTTAAATCAGTGTATTAGTGGAGCTATAATTGAAGCTGCAGTCCAGTCAATTCCAAGGCGCACAGGAAGTAAGAAAAAGAGGATTCCATGGTGGACAGAAGAATGTGGAAGAGTAGTCAAAGAGAGAAACAAAGCATTTAAAAGACTTAAAAGAACACTTAATTTTGGGGACTTAATCAGGTACAGAAAGGAGCAAGCATGTGTTAGAAGAACAGTGAAAACAGCAAAAAAAAAGAATATTGGAGGATGATCTGTAATACAGTGGGTAGAGAAACGGATATTGATAAAGTCAAGGGGTATGGTAAGGAAAATGAACGGGATTAGAAGAGAGCATAGGTATCTAACATTAACAATTAATGGGAGTACAGCAATTACAGAGATAGAAAAGGCTGAAATGATTGTGGAAACATTTGTCAAAATTCATAGTTGAGACAATATCAGTGAAGAAGGGAGAAGAGGGCGAGAGGAAACAATATTAAAACACAGAGATTTTAATATAGATTTAGATTATGGAAATGTGGATGATGCATTGAATTTACCTTTTACTATAAATTAATTAAATAGTGCTTTAAGGAACACTAGAGTATCTGCACCAGGTAAAGATCAGGTATGCTATATAATGATGTCTAAATTTAAGTGATTAATCTAAAAATATACTTCTGGAATTATATAACAGGGTTTGGGAGAGTGGGAAATTACCTAACAAATGGAAAGAGGCTGTAATAGTACCAATACGTAAAGCAGGGAAGGAAGGAAACAGTCCAAGTGATTATAGACCAATTGCTTTGACTTCTCATATTTGTAAGGTTATGGAGAAAATGATTAATAAAAGATTAACATATTACTTGGAAACAAAAGGGTATATTTTAAATTATCAAAGTGGATTTAGGAAAGGAAGAAGTACAATGGATGCTACAGTATGTTTAGAGTATGAAATAAGGAGAGCGCAGATTAATAGAGAAAGTGTTGTGGCTATATTTTTAGACATTGAGAAAGCTTATGATATGATGTGGAGAGAAGGTCTGATAATTAAGAAAAGCAGGAGTTAATGGAAAAATGATAAGATGGATTAAGGATTTTCTATTTGGCAGAACTATTCAAGTCAAAGTTGGGCAAAACTTTTCTAAGACCATGATTGTAGGGAACGGTACACCACAAGGAAGCATAATTAGTCCCTTATTATTTATCATTATGATTAAGCATTTGTGATTAGGTTAAAATTTGGTAAATTTGGATAAGGGGACAAACCATGGGGAAATTTGAGCTGTGGTGCATGGTTAAGATATCTCTGGTTTACAGTCAGGACACTTTCAAAAGGGAAATTTCCAAAGGGGAAATTTGAACTGTGCTGCATAGATAAGATATCTCCGGAAGGGGGATTAGGGAAGTGTGGCTCAGTTTGAGGTGTCTTTGTTTATCAGTATTAAGTGCCTTAACAGGTTGCTAGACAGCGGTCCTGTCGTGTGAGGTTTAGATCCACTCTGATGGACAACAACAACAAAAAAAAAACTCCCTAAGACTTCCTAGCTCTTCTATCCAGATAGCAAAATTCTCTGTTTTTATTGTTATTCCTTATGTTTTATTTTTATCATTCTTCTTTATGTAAATCACTTTTAATTATCATTGGGTATGAAATGTGCTATACAAATAAACTTGCCTTGCCTTTAGATTTTCTGTTGAAAAAACAAGAACAGTGATTTTTCAAAACGGAGAGTTAACTGTGGGATAAAATTCAAATTATATGCCCAAGACAGAAAGAGTTTCTTGTTTTAAGTTTTTGGGGGTATGGTTTGATGAGAAACTTACATTTAAAATGCATATTGAGAAAATTAAGTATAAGTTCAATTTTTTCCTCATTAATGTACACACAGCACCCCATATTGACAGAAAAACAGAGAATTGTTGACATTTTTGCAGATTTATTAAAAAAGAAAAACTGAAATATCACATGGTCCTAAGTATTCAGACCCTTTGCTGTGACACTCATATATTTAACTCAGGTGCTGTCCATTTCTTCTGATCATCCTTGAGATGGTTCTACACCTTCATTTGAGTCCAGCTGTGTTTGATTATACTGACTGGACTTGATTAGGAAAGCCACACACCTGTCTATATAAGACCTTACAGCTCACAGTGCATGTCAGAGCAAATGAGAATCATGAGGTCAAATGAACTGCCTGAAGAGCTCAGAGACAGAATTGTGGCAAGGCACAGATCTGGCCAAAGTTACAAAAAAAATTCTGTTGCACTTAAGGTTCCTAAGAGCACAGTGGCCTCCATAATCCTTAAATGGAAGACGTTTGGGACGACCAGAACCCTTCCTAGAGCTGGCCGTCCGGCCAAACTGAGCTATCGGGGGAGAAGAGCCTCGGTGAGAGAGGTAAAGAAGAACCAAAAGATCACTGTGGCTGAGCTCCAGAGATGCAGTCGGGAGATGGGAGAAAGTTGTAGAAAGTCAACCATCACTGCAGCCCTCCACCAGTCGGGGCTTTATGGCAGAGTGGCCCGACGGAAGCCTCTCCTCAGTGCAAGACACATGAAAGCCAGGCACTGCTCATCACCTGTCCAATACAGTCCCAACAGTGAAGCATGGTGGTGGCAGCATCATGCTGTGGGGGTGTTTTTCAGCTGCAGGGACAGGATGACTGTTGCAAGTACAGGGATATGCTGGACGAAAACCTTCTCCAGAGTGCTCAGGACCTCAGACTGGGCTGAAGGTTTAACTTCCAACAAGACAGTGACCCTAAGCACACAGCTAAAATAACGAAGGGGTGGCTTCACAACAACTCTGTGACTGTTCTTGAATGGCCCAGCCCTGACTTAAACCAAATTGAGCATCTCTGGAGAGACCTAAAAATGGCTGTCCACCAACGTTTACCATCCAACCTGACAGAACTGGAGATGATCTGCAAGGAGGAATGGAAGAGGATCCCCAAATCCAGGTGTGAAAAACTTGTTGCATCTTTCCCAAAAAGACTCATGGCTGTACTAGATCAAAAGGGTGCTTCTACTAAATACTGAGCAAAGGGTCTGAATACTTAGGACCAAGTGATATTTCAGTTTTTCTTTTTTAAATAAATCTGCAAAAATGTCAACAATTCTATGTTTTTCTGTCAATATGGGGTCCTGTGTGTACATTAATGAGGAAAAAAAATGAACTTAAATGATTTTAGTAAATGGCTGCAATATAACAAAGAGTGAAAAATTTAGGGGGTCTGAATACGTTCCGTACCCACGTATTGATTTTGTAATACTATATTTAAAAATGTCTGATTTAGATAAAAAATTATAGGTGTTTAGAAGGTGTTAGATAAAGGTCCTTGCGTTCTTGGTCCACACTCCTAACCAGCAGGTGGCGGTAATGCACCTTGAAGTTGTTTGCCAACCACCATAAAAATCAAGAAGAAGACAACGTTTGACTTCCTGTGTATATGATGAGACAAATGTCGATAGTTTTATCAAATTAAATGGTGAAATGTTCATAAAATGACTAAGAGCAGCTTTGTAGATGAAGTTCATGTATAGCCTAGTGAGTGATACAGCAGACACTGAAATCATCACGAGTACGCGTGCGTCAGTATCAGGAGCGGTTTCTTCATTAGGGCAATAGGAGGATCTTTGTTGACATCTTTGTACGCATGCGCGAGTGGTTGTGTGGCAACAAAACAAACAGTATGGCGGGCTATAAAGACGCGACGAGCACTTTCAAGAGAGTTAGCGGGCGAAATCCACAATATATAAGCACTTTAACATCTGAAGACGTTCCTGAGGAGGTTTGGAGAGAAGCTCAAAATTTGTATTGGTGACAAAATTGAAGTTATTCAAAGCCCATATGAGATCTGGGATGACAAAAAACGTTGGTCCGCGAAAACATATGACTTGGTTGATTTGACTCAGTTTTATTTATTTTTTATTTAATCTTCTATAAATACATAGTCACTAAGACTTACCATGAACAAAATGTGCCTCACAAACTCGATCAGAAGCTGCAGGAATCCAGGCTTTCTTCGGAGCGTCCAGGTTCAATCGCCTAATTGCACGCAACCATTTTTTTCGTTTTTCGCTATCCTTTTCGGAGGGAATTCGAAAAAACTTTTTATCAGGCCCCCAACGAGCCGTACAATCGACCACACAGCAAGAGTGAACCATCCTCTTCTCTAAATCCTCCTCCAAACGTGCAAAACAATCAAATTACAGGTATCTAGCGGTGTTTCTTGCCACACGACTCCCATGATGCAACGCGACAAACATAAACAATGACGTCACAAAAGATCCGCCTATAGGGCGACGCACCACCAAAGTGAGAAAGGGACGGATTTTTCAATCACATTCAACCACAGAGTTACGCTAGCTGTCACTGCTAGGCTGTTTGTTCTGCCTCTGGATATAGTCCAATCAGCGTCGAGTCACGCTCTGTGGAGTACCGCCTCTTTTTGGGCATTTCAGTCTGGCAGAGATTTGCCCCGACTGCTCCCATAGACTTCCATTCAAAGAACTTTTTTTTCGAACTGCAGGCACTGCAATGCAATCTCTATGGGTTCCGGGAGGGCTCGCACTAACGTGCTTTCGTCATCATACGTAACCTTAACCTGTGCAGCAATTGGTGGAAACAAACAGACCTCTATTAATATTTTTTTTAAGCTGAAGTGACATCCAATAATTTCCTCAGTGCATATTTACATTTCACAGGTATATTCTCCATCTGCAAATGTTAGAAAGTCGAGAAAATATTTCCATTTTGCAGCCAGGCGTGGACGAGCCTTCAGCAAGACAAACTTCCGTGAACGAGCACCGCCGCGAGCATGCGCGCCAAACAGATGGCGTTCAATCTGAGTCAAATACATTTTGCTAAAAATATTTGTTGTTGAAAATTTGTTTTTGTTGGAAAACATAATTATGCCATATGTAGAATTTCGAAAATACAACTAAGTGTATTTGTATGATAGCAGTAACTGTGTAAAGTGACTGTTAATAGGGTAATCAAAATAATAATAATTAGTTTCTTTTGTTTTTATTTATTTTCATTTTTAGTTTAGTGTATTTAACTTCTGCTTTAAAAACATTTTGTTTTTAGATTGTAAAGTTACAATTTTAGAATGTAGCCTAGGCCTAATGTGATTTGACCCCTTTTTTTTGCACATAATATAGCGTATACTACACAGTTACATTCATGTTTGTTTTTTATAGCCTTCAATATGAACATTGTTTCTAGGACAATATTGGGCAGAATGTGAAATATATATTTTTTTAATTAAAAACAGATATATTCTTTTTAGATCCCAGCCCTATGGCATGCTTTAAATACTGAATTTTCCATTTTTTAGATAAGCAGTAATGATACATTATTATATCACTTGTTAAATGATTATTTAACAATTAGCCTATTCATTCCTGCATTTCTTTAAAAAAAAAAAAAATTGCGCCCCACCAAAAATTTTTTGCACCAGCCGCCACTGGTCAGTATGTGTAGTAGTAGATGAAAATGCGGTGCTCTTTCATACAGACTTCAGATTTCAATAGCAGTCATTTTTAGCTTTAATATTCACAGACACTAGTCTGTATCAATATCTGATTCATTGTACAGCCCGACTTTTGATTTATTCATCCAAAAATTGCTAAATTCTGTGATGTTCTGCTTTATACAGAACGTTTGTAACTAGATTCCGTGATTTCATCCGTGATTTTTCTGCATCGCAGAAATCATTGGCTCTACATGGTATTTGCATATAGCGGTTTTTGAAAAATTCATATCGGTCTCGAAATTGAACTGGTATACTATATGAACCGGTATACTGCCCAGCACTAATTCAAAGTGATTTTCATATAAAAGAAATTAAAAACAAATATATAGCTGCAAGCAGCGATGACGGGCCAAAGCCTGGTGGCAAAGCCATACTGGCTTCAGGGCAACTGTGCACAGCAGGCAATAGGCATTTAAAATGGGTAAACATAACAGCCACTTTTATAAAATGAAGTGAAATTTACTTATAGGGATAATAGGGATTTTTAATAAATTTGACACACACACACAAAGACTGGAGGAGTGAGAGAGGGACAGAGAGGGTTTAAAAAATCCACATTCAAACCAAAATATCTGACTTCCTGTTGGTCAGAGCTAATGACTGTAAATGAGAAAGTTGTTTGGCAGAATGAAAACAATATGTACCGAGTTTGGTGACTGTAAGTTAAACTAACCCTCCACTTTTGTCAAAAGATGGCGCTATTTTATATAAATTATATACAATTTTCCTGATAATTTACTCACCCCCATGTCATCCAAGATGCCCATGTCTTTCTTTCTTCAGTTAAAAAGAAATTAAGGTTTTTGATGAAAACATTCCAGGATTATTCTCCTTATAGTGGACTTGAATGGCCTCCAAACGGTTGAAGGTCAAAATTACAGTTTCAGTGCAGCTTCAAAGGGCTTTAAACAATACCAGACGAGGAATAAGGGTCTTATCTAGCGAAACGATCAGTCATTTAAAAAAAAAAAAAATTAAATGTATATGCTTTATATAAACAAATGATCGCCTTCCAAGTGGTTCCTTGTAGGTCCAAATTGCTTCTACTATTCTCATTTCTAAGTCGTTTTGGATAAAAGCGTCTGCTAAATGACTAAATGTAAATGTAATGACAGTTTCTTTTGTGGTTAGCAGGTGTAAGACATGATGAAGATCTGAGGATTGTGCTGCTGGGAAAGACGGGTGTGGGGAAAAGTGCAACAGGAAACACCATACTGAGAAGAGACATGTTTGAATCAATACCTAATCCATCCTCAGTGACCAGAGAGTGTCAGAAAGAAACATCTGAGTTCAACAGAAGACGAATAACTGTGATTGACACTCCAGGACTGTTTGATACTGGAGTTGATAATGATGAGATCTGGAAGGAGATTGTGAAGTGCGTCTCAATGGCAGGCACCTGGTCCACATGTGTTTCTGCTGGTGCTTCAACTGGGACGATTCACTCAAGAGGAGAAAGATGCAGTGAAGATGATCCTGGAGACTTTTGGAGACAAATCCAGAATGTACACCATAGTACTGTTCACCAGAGGAGATGAACTTAGAGGAACAACAATTGAAGATTATGTTCAACGAAATGACAGCTTAAAGAACCTCGTCCATCAGTTTGGAGACAGATACCATGTGTTCAATAACATGGAGAATAAAGATTACACACAAGTTTCTGATCTTCTGGATAAGATTGACTGGATGTTGACAGTAAATGGAGGGAGTTTCTACACCAATGTGATGTTCCAGCAGGTGGAGAAGAACATCAAAGATGAACAAGAGAGAATCATGAAAGAGAAAGAAGAAGAGATCAAGAGAAATGAAGAAGAGCTGAAAACCAAATATGAAGCTGAAATGGAACACATGAAGAAAGAAAAAGAGAGAGAAAGACAAGAGATGCAGAATGAACTGAGAAGAACTGAAGAGGAATTCAAAAAGAGAGAGGAGGAGATCAAGAAAGAGACCAATGAAACCCTTCGAGACGAGATGAAGAGAAAACTGGAGGAGCACAAGAAACAAATTGAAGAGGAGAATGAAAGAAAGGAAAAATCTTTAGGAGAAATGCAACAGAGCTTCATTAAACTCCTGGAAGAAAAACATGAGAAGGACAAGCACAAACTTCAGGAGAAAATTCAATGTGAAGCTAGAGAACAAGCAGAATGTGAATTTAGTGAAAAACTTATGAAAGAAGTGAATAAAGCTTTAGAAGACGCTGAAGCGAAACTACCATATACAGCCAAACGAGCTCGTGACTGGAATCGCTATGTTCCTATTCTTGGAGGAGCTGCTGGAGGAGCTGTTGGTGGTGTTGAAGACATTGTGCAGTTCTTTGGCAAAATTAAATTTAAACGTCAAGCCCAAAGTCAAACTGAAGGTTGAATCAGGTAAATCTTTTGAAGCACATAAGTACTGATGGTGTGAGGACCCTATTGTAATTGCACAGCCAAATATTCTTGTCTGAAATTAATCGCATTTTTGAGGGCCTAAATATGCTTGAAAACTCATGAAACTTTGCACACACGTCAGAAGTGGTGAAAGTTTCTGATATGGCCTTCGCACTACGTTTCATGTACAGTTATGAAATTCAGTATACACATGTAACAGCCCCTGGGTTCAAAATCTGTAAACCCAACAGGAAGTGAAATATTTAGGTTTTTCTCTGCAAAATTTTGGCATTTTTGCCATTTTCAGATGTTGTACTTTAACAAATTCCTCCAAAAGCTTTAATCAGATCAACATCATATTTGGTCAGTCTAATCTAAAGGCCTTAGTGACGTTAAATTGCGAAGATCTTGAGTTTTCGCTGAAGGGCGTGTGTACATGTCAGTATTCAGTTATAGTCATATCGCCGCCTGCGGGCAACAGGAAATGACATGTTTTACACTGTGATTAAATCCTCATAGAGATTTAACAAGAAGCACATCATATTTGGTCAGTCTAATCTTAAGGCCTTCGGGATGTTAAATTGCAAAGATCTTGAGTTTTCATTGAAGGACGTGTAGGTGGCGACTGACAAAGTCTGATGTTTCGCCAAGAAAAGGGAATCACATTTTGAGGGCCTAAACATGCTCAAAACTCATGAAACTCTGCAGATGCATCAGAAGTGGTGAAAGTTTACATCTGTTATTGTTTTCAGAATTAGGTGTGGCAAAATGGCTCAATTGCGCCACCTACAAAACTTCAACGAAGTGCCCCAGATGCTACGTCTCACGTACATGTATGAAATTTGGTAAACACATCTAACAGTCTAATACCTACAAAAAAGCATAATCTGAAAAACGACAGGAAGTCAGATATTTTTAATTAACTTTGCAAAACTTGTGCAATTTTTGCCATTTCCAGACGTACTATAACAAACTCCTCCAAGAGCTTTAATCAGATCAATGTCATATTTGGTCAGTCTAATTTAAAGGCCTTTGCAAAGTTATATAGATCTAGAGTTTTTCGCTGAAGGGCGTGTCTGTGGTGGCCTGACAAAATTTTATGTTTCACCATGAAACAGGAAGATGTTATAACTCAATGTCCGATCTGGTCTAAACTTCACATGTTTTATTAGAGTCCTGATCTGATCACATCTACATGCCAGTATTCAGTTACAGTAATAGCGCTACCTATAGGTAACAGAAAATGACATGTTTTACACTGTGATTAACTCCTTGTAGAGATTTGAGCAGATCACCATCATATTTGGTCAGTCTGATCTTAATGATGATGTTAAATTGCGATGCCATGAACGATGAAGCTGTTGTAACTCAGACATTCAATGTCCAATCTGCCCCAAACTTCACATGTGTGATAAGAGTCCTGGCCTAAAGACATATTCAGTTAGTCATAGCGCCACCTGCTGGCAACAGGAAATGGTATGCTTTACACTGTAATTCACTACCTGAAACACATTTCAATATGCCAAACCTACTAGAAACACGTTAAATCATGAAACACTTGGCTAAGTGCTAATGTTTCACATCAAACTTTACATGTTCGATAATAGTCCAGGCCTGAAGACATCTACATGGCAATATTCAGTTACAGTCAAAGCGCCACCTGTTGGCAGCAGGAAGTGTGGCACTTTGAAATGACTGCCACATGTTCACTGTTTTCCTAAGGCTGTTGCCTTGTATCAGTTAATGCATCTTCATGTATTTCTAAACCCAATATATAGCTGCCCTTTTAATGCAATTAATTTTTTGACAGGAACTTTCATTAATAAGCCTTTATCTGACCGAGTTCTGCTGTGCTCTAAATCACTCACAAATCTTATAATTTGTAATAATCTCCATTCAGTTTCACACAATATTAGTTGTTTTCATGCCTTTTGCACAACATTGCACCATTCCATGCTTTTCATCTTCAGAAAGATCTTTCTTCCTCCCCATATTGCATGAGAACTGTGACTTGCTTAATAATGTGGAACAACCTCTAAGTAGGGTTTCCATAAACTTGGCAAATTATTTTGTCTGAGATTGATACCAGTTATCTAAAAAGACATGGATAAATAAACATTTTCTTAGAAAAACTAAAATCTGATTGTTTATTGTACTGAAATCTTACTGATATGTCACTTGCATAATAATTTGGAACACGGTGTATATGTAGACCTATAAGTAAGTCAATGACACAGTATTTTTTTGTTATTTAAACAGCGCATCAATAACATGCACCTATGCGAGTGCACAACACATATACACTCTGCTTGTTACACACAGCAGCACACAAACATGCCAAATATTACAAATAAAAGGATTACAATGTAAAAGATTATTATTGTGCATAAAGTTAAAAATGCCTATACATCTCATAATGGATTGTCATTGCATGTATCAGAATTACCTATTTGCAGTAATGACAAATGGAACAATCGTGGCAATACACATATGTATTGAAACTGACTCATCCAGTTGAGGGTGTCACAACCAGGGTTAGAACCCAGAATGTGTTGCTGGTAGCCATATGCTCTAGCCACTACACCACAGAGCAGTGTAGACCCAAATTGCAGAGAACCACACAAGCCAGGATTGGAGAAAAACAAACAGTCTTTACTTAGTGTCCTTCTTGAATAAACATAAAAATTAACATCAGAAGCAAGGCTGAAGAACAGATCCACAAGGCAAAAAGGTCAAAAAACATAAAGTAAAGCTTCCAAATAAGCAGGTCAAAGTTCTGAGTAAAAAGTCTCTCAAAGTAATCCAAACATAGGTGAAAGATCTGTCTGAACAAAAGAACTTCAACGCTGTGCAAGGATACAAATAAATGCAGATCTTATATATATCCACACACACACACACACACTAACACTAACAAGCCAGGCACAGGTGATATCATTGAACTAATAATGAACAGGAAATCAGGAGGAAGTTGTGGAAGGTCTTGTGCTCTCAAGATGGCGCTCTGAGCAGCAACATTTTCCAGAGCTCTTCAATCCATCCCTCAAAAATCATGTAAAAAAGCAAGTTAAATCTCATTTGTTTACGTTAAAATAATTAATAGGAGTTTCAAAAATAAATATAGACATTTATTTCTGTTTGATGAACAACGATCATAGTTATATCTAAGCGAGAAACCGAGCAACATGAACAAATGCAGTGCCCCACCACCTACGCCGGACAAATTACAAAACATGAAAAAAAAACAGAGCAGTGGAAGAGAAAGAACCTCCGGATGATATCGCTACTAATACAAAAATATTGGAAGTTGTTAACAAGTTGGCGGACAGATTTGACATCCAACAGAGAAGGATGGAAGATCTCTCCCGTAAAATGGAGGAGAATTCCAGCCTGATTGCCGTGATGAGAGAAGAGGTAACCGATTACAAAAACAAAACGGTGGAGTTAGAACGGCAAGTCGGTAAACTGCATGACGAAATGAAGGCGCTGACAGAAAAGTGTAATGAACAGGAAAGCTACAAAAGGAGATGGAACTTACGTATTAAAGGCCTAAAAGAAAAAGAAAGCGAGGATGTCAGGGCAACGGTGGTTTCTCTCCTTTCAAAAATCGCGCCGGGAGTGCCGTGGAACGTAGATGACATGGTGGACACTGTTCATCATATCGGTAGTAAGGAGCAGAGTCGTACGAGACAAGTCATCGTCCAGTTTGTTAAACGGGAATACAGAAATGAGATCTGGAAGCTTTCCAAAGAGTGTGATGTATGCAAACAGGCTGGCGTTCGATTTGCTGAGGATCTAACCAAAGAAGACAAGATGGCTCGGGAGCTGTTATGGCCAAAGATTAAAGAGGCAAGAGATCAGAAGAAAAGGGCATATTTTCGTGGGCCTTTTGGGTTCATAGAAAATGTGCAGATTTTCCCATAAGAATGCAAAGTGCGTATTCTCTGAGATTTATTAATGTGAACAAATGAGACACGTGAGGTTATGCTTCGAGGGACCATTATGTGACGTTACTTTTTTCACACATTTATTGTGGTGTGTTATTGTTAGCTTGTTCTAGCTAATTGTAGTACTACTGAATACTATGTTTACATTTTGTTCTAAGTTTTCTTTTATTTCGTTAAATACCAGGGGGCTTAAAGACAGTATTAAGAGAAAGGCTATATTTTTATTTTGTAAAAGGCAACAGGCACAGTGTATTTTCTTGCGAGAAACTCATTCCAGTACAGAAGACTCAATTTTTTGGAGAAACCAATGGGGGGATACCATTTTGTTTAGCCATGGAACTAATAGATCTGCTGGCGTTGCCATATGTTTGAACAACTTCCCCGGGAAAGTTATTGAAGTTAAAAGAGATAAAGATGGACACTGGATTGCTGCGGTTTTGATCGTTGAAGGAACTCCACTGATTTTTCTGAATGTTTATGGTTATAATGGACAATCAAGGAACAAAATATTGCTGGAACAAATTTCAGAGACTATTAGTGATTTGAAAGCACTTTTCCCAACTGATAATATTTTAGTGGGAGGAGACTTTAATTGCGTCCCTGACGAATGGATGGATAGATTCCCGACAAAGTATGTTGATTATGAACACAATCAAAATATTACTAATTTTTGCCTTAATAATTCCCTAATAGATGTCTGGAGACATGTTAATCCTGAATTAAGACAATATTCATGGATGAGACCCAATGGAAGTTGTAAATCAAGAATAGATTTTTGGTTGATAACACAGGAACTCTTCAAATATGTTTCACAAGCTAAAATTTCTGCAGCTCCTATTACTGATCATCGTATAGTTACTGTCACATTGATGCCTGATACAGGAATAATATGTAGACAAAAATATTAGAAGTTTAATGCAAATTTTCTAAATGATGAGCAGTTTTGTAATATGATAAGAAAAATCTTATATTCAGTCAAGACAAATGAAGGGATTGACTCATGTGGAAAGAAGTGGGATTTTTTTAAATATAAAGTGAGAAAGTACTCAATTGATTATGGTAAAAAACTGTGTAAAAAGCAGAAAGAATTTGAGAGACAGCTTATTAAGGACATTAATGATTGTTGTAAGAAGAATCTATCATTAGATATTAATAAGGAAGAAATGATTAGATTACAATCTAAATTAGATGATTTGTACCTGAAAAAGGCACAAGGGGCATACATACGATCCAGAGCAAAATGGATTGAAGATGGTGAGAAAAACAGTTCCTATTTCAGTAGATTAGAAAAAACAAGACAAGAAAGAAATGCACTTACTACTTTAAATATAAATAATAAAATTGTAACTGATCCAAAAGAAATAGATAATGAAGTATATACATTTTATCAAAACCTGTATTCGTCATCCTTTTCTGAGGCAAACTCTCAAAATTTCTTCAAAAAAGTAGATCCTTTTATTCCTAAAATTGACCTGGATTTTAAAATGACTTGTGACTCTGATTTAAAAATTGAAGAAATTGATACAGCTATAAAGAAAATGGCTTTAGGGAAGTCACCAGGGCAGGATGGTCTTACAACTAAGTTTTATCGGTTTTTCTGGTCTGATATAAGAGAAATGCTCTATGGAGCGCTGAAAGAATGCTTAGAAAGTAATACATTATTAATAACAATGAAACAAGCTATAATTGTCTTAATACCAAAACCAAAAAAAGATAAAACTGTTATTGATAATTTAAGGCCAATTACGTTGCTTAATGTTGACTACAAAATATTTACTAATGCTTTAGCTAGTAGACTTAAAAGTGGTATAGGTAAAATTATTAGTGATACACAATCTGGATTTCTTCCAAATCGATTAATACACAATAACATTCGGCTGGTTTTGGATTTAATAGATTATTCACATTTGCTAGAGGATGATGGAATAATACTATTTCTAGACTTCTTTAAAGCTTTTGACAAACTTGAACACCGTTTTATTTTACAGTCTCTGCAACATTTTGGCTTTGGGAGAAAATTCATTAATATAATTTCAATGTTATACAAACAAATTACAAGTGCTGTCTTCAGTCAGGCACTACAAGGAGATTTGATATTAATAGGGGAATTCGTCAGGGTGACCCAGTTAGCCCACTTCTTTTCTTACTGGCTGTTGAGTTACTAGCATTGTATATTAAAAATAATGAAAGTATAAAACCTTTAAATGTTTTGGGTAGATCCTTGGTAATTACACAACTAGCCGATGATACAACCTTATTTTAAAAAAAACTATGATCAAATACCAAATGCCTTAAAAACTGTATCTTTTTTTTCTGATGCTTCAGGGTTATATTTAAACTTGAAAAAAATGTGAGATCTTGACTATACATGACAATACACAAAATGTAATTTATAATATTCCAGTCAAAAGTGAGATCACATACTTGGGAATAACTATTACAAAAGATTCAAGGGACAGGGAAGAAAATAATATTCAAGTTGTGCAAAAAAATTAAAAAATATTGAATAGCTGGTTACAACGAAATATTTCCATTTTTGGAAGAATTTTATTAACAAAGATGGAAGGGATATCAAGGTTAATTTACCCGGCATATTCATTAGCAGTACCAGAAAGGTGCATCAAGGAAATAAACCGAATTAATTATAATTTTATTTGGAATAATAAGCAACATATGATTCGAAAAGGTGATATGGTAAAATTGGCTGAAGAAGGAGGGATGAATGTAATTGATTTTGGGGCAATGAATGGAGTTATTAAGTCAAGATGGCTACAAACATTTGTAAAAGATGAAAAATCTTTATGGTTTAGTCTTCCTTTTCATCTTTTCCAACGGGTATAGGGGAATTTGAACCATTAAAACTGCCTTTTAAGTGATCTAATTTTCATATGCAGGCGTTACTATACTGGAAAATGCTATACAAGCATAATTTTACTCCACATAAGGCTATAATTTGGAATAACAGATGTATTTTACATAAGAGGAAATCTTTATTTTATAAAGACTGGATGGAAAAAGGAGTTTGGGCTGTAATACATTTAATGGATGAAGATGGTAATATGTTAAGTTATGATAATCTTAAGACAAAGTTTAATTTGGATTGTTCATATAGGCAATATTCTATAGTTGTCAAAGCTATTCCTGTAGCTTTGAGAAATCTAATTAAAGGTATATTACAATATTCTTCTGTAATACCCACATCTTTGGATTTGTTTATTGACAAGTATAATTTTTTGGATGAAAAATGTAATAACAAGGTTTTGAGATCACTTATCACAAAAGAGTATTTTCCTCTTCCTGTTAAAAGGAAAAATCTATCTCCAAGTTTTTCCAAAATTGACACTATCAAAGTTAGAACCAGATACTTGTCATTTCCTTTGTTTCCTAAAATGAAAGAAGTACATTTCAAAACAATTAACGACATTTATCCATGTAACGAATTTCTAAGAATGAGGTTTAATTTGGATTGCAATGTGTGTACATTTTGTCGAAAAGATATTGAATCTCAGGAACATCTTTTTATAATTGTACGATTGTTAACTCTTTTTGGAACAGATTGTATGAGTGGTTGGAGACAAAAAATGTAATACCTGCCTTTGACTATCATATTGTTAAATTTGGTGTCTTTTTGGACAACAAAGACATTGAATTTTTGTGTAATAATGTGTTGATTGTAGCCAAATTTTACCTACACAAATGTAGATTTGTTAAAGTTTCTCCATGTTTTGAGGCATTTAAAAATGACTTTAAAATTTTATTTAAATCCTTAAAACAGCTAAAAATGAGGAGTGCCTTAAAGCTTTCTAAATTACTGGCAATATATATGGATTAACTCCCTTGAATTTGCTTTTCATGTTTGTTTGTTGTTGTTTTTTTGTTTGTTTAGTTTTTTGTTTGTTTGTTTGTTTGTGTTACTATTATCTTGTTTACAGTATGCTGCTTGGTCTTATTGTTAATGTCTATCATTGATAATATGTTAATGCCTGTTTGTTATTTGAAATGACTTAATAAAAAAAAATAAAATAAAAAAAAAAGGTCTTGTGCTCTCTGTCCCCCTCTGCTGGACAGACCGTGGTGTGACAGAGGTTGTCTATATTCCTCCATGTAAATAGCAATAGCATGTCTTTTAAAGGGAATTAGAGATGATACACAAGATATGTTGTAATCTACTGTAAACATAATGCTTTGTTCTGATTGTATTGTGATGTTTTTGTTTTTTTTATCTTTGTACATATTTGTTTTTTTATGTACAACTATGAAAATAAGTTAGTCAGTGTGTATGATTCATTTCCAAAAACTAATGATGATTTTCTCATGTAACACAAGTTTTCGTTTCTGAAATACCAGAAACAAAATAGTTTATCATGCAATTCAACCAGAACTGCAGATAATATTATGAATATTGAATAGACTTTTTATGCTTTTGTCTCTGTATGTAAGGGCAATTTTAGGGTTTGACATACAAAGAACCAATCATATTGTAGAATGCTTTGCCTTTCTCCTATATAAACTGTTGTATTGTTTTTGCCGGTGGGATTCTCTGTGATTGTAATCCTCCAGCCATGATTAAAGCATATTCTGAGGCATTGTCTGGTTATTTCTGAGCAGAAAGTTAAGGAACACTAAAGACCTTATTGCCAAGTGATAGTGTTCAAAAGGGTCAAGACCTTGACCGACTCAGTCGACGTCAATTAGGAGACGGAGTATAAATTATTTAAGTGTCGATTAGGAGAAGTATTAGGTGTGTCGATTGGAAGTTGACCCAGGTAAATTTAAGTCAGGTGCATAGGGAAAATCTTCCACAAGCTATACTTTCAAATGTAAGTACAAAGGATAATGGGAATTGAAGTTCATAACAGCATGGCAATTGTGAGGGAAGGAGTGCCCTCTAGTGGTAACTCTGGGCACTAGTCCCAAGGAAAACAACTAAATACTGTAATGTATGTACATGGAGAGTATTTGGTTATATTAATGAAGACAGCATGTGGTGTTTGAGGGTGTGCAGATGAAAAATTAATTTTGCTGCAGTTGATGGGTGTTGTCCTTCCTCATATCTGCATTTGACCTGTTTCTGAAGAACTAGAGTTTTAAGTTTTTCTCCATAATTTACATTTTTAAACGTCATAAATGTTATAATTATGTTTTGGTTGTTATGATATCAAGTAATCAAGTTGTCAAGTAATTGTGGTGTCTATTGGTATACAGATTCACTTCTGACCACAGATTAAGTTCTTTAAATTACATTTTCAAAATAAATTGGCTTCATCAATATTTGAAAAATCAAAATTTCATCTGCAATATTTTCCCAAAACAAGCTTTTTCATATATTGGAGATATACAATTTTTATTGATGTGCAAATACAACTTATCAAAAATTCCTATCAAACTTTTAAATTTCCACCAACAGGTACTTTTGGCATGGCCTTTAATATATAAACATAATTTCACTCCCCATAAATTATTTATTTGGAACAATCAAAATATTTAATACAAAAATAGAACTTTATTTTTTGATCAGTGGTTTAATAATGGTTTATTTTAGTTTGTCAGCTATTTAACAACAAAGGTTTACTAATGACTTACACATAATTTCTTTCAGAATACAATATTACTGCCAAAGAATTTACTATAGTTATGGAAGCGATACCAATGGGTATCTGTATGCTTTTTAAAAATTACGTTCACCCTCCAAATATAAACACTACTTTCCCTGAGCCAATAGACACTCCAAAATATGTTTTTCACAGAGAAAAAGAAATAAAGGATAGTAGAAACAATAAAGTTAGATCATTGTTTCTTGAAGATATTATCTTGATATCTCCTGCAATCTTTTACTGGAATAATTTATTAAAAAATTTAAATTGGAATAAGATTTGGTCCTTACAAAAAAAATATTTTCTTACTAATAAAGTTAAAGAAGTGTCTTTCAAAACATTAAATACATTTTACCCTGTTAAATATTTTATGATTAAATATAAAACAAATATTGATACAAGATGCTCATTCTGCCAAGTTCACACAGAAACTCATTTGTCGACTGTCAGCTGTCAATTTTGGTCATGTTTCTACTAAACATCTATAGAAAAATATTGAAACATTTATTAAAAATAATATCCAACAAGATATAAGTTTAACTTTTAAAGATTTTATTTTGATTCTGACCCTATTAAAAACAAAGCTTGCTTTGTTATAAATTTAATTTATTTCCTTGGCAAATTGTATATCTATAAATGTAAATTCACCAACAACAAACCAATTATTATTATTATTATTATTATTATTATTATTATTATTTTAAAGAATTTAAAATGTACCTTAACACTATTTCATCCTCCGTAATAAGAAAGTGAGAATAACAACCTAAATTTGTAATGACTTTAATTTGCACACTCTAATTGAAATGTAAATTAATATCTTACCCTCATGTTTTAACTATTTTACTCTTCTTGATCTTTCTCTTTCAGCAATTACTGTTTTTTTTTTTTCTGTTCTGTATGTTCAGATGACAGAAGACATATTGTTGATATATGTTGTGTACTCTATACAAAACTGTATAATGTTATTGTCATCTTTGTAAAGTTTGCAATCATAATTAAAAAATAAATAAATAAACAAACTTCTGACCACAGATTCGCAGTGGCTGATGGGAAATGAGTCCTGCCCTCATGATACGTGTAGACACAGTCGTATGGTGATACAGAGACAGAAAACTAACCATGTTTTCAGATGTCTCTCTCTCTCTCTCATGCACACTGTTTAGGAATGTGCAAATCCTGTTGCAGTGAGACCTGCAGTGTGTGTGTGTGTGTGTGTGTGTGTGTGTGAGTCTCTTTGTATCCAGTGAAACTGCAGGCCAGACCCCCTCCCTCCCTTCGCTCAGCCGGAGCTGAATGAGTCTCTTTGTTTAACCAAAGTATCACACAGATGATTAAATCAGGGGAATTAGAAATCAGCTTCAGCTCTCAGCACACACACACACACATGCAGATATGCAGGGCAGCATTCACACACACACACACATATATATTAATGCAGAGGATGTAGAGATGTGCGCTGTCATGATAATGGTTTCAGCCAATCAGAATGAACCTACAAGCTCAGATACACATCAAAAAAACATACTGGTTTCTTTAGGGATAATAAGCATAGTGAATATTTTAAACATTAATACTAGGCTATATTGTTGTCACATGTCCAAGTATGGAAAAGTCAAATATTGCATTATTATATCACAATATCTTATGCAGTGTGTACTGGAGTTTAACAAATGTACGGCTAGCGAATTTTGGTTCCCAGAATGTTCTCAGAACGTTCCCAAAACATGCATTTATGACGTTAGTTTTAACCAGGAAAGTTTTATTTACAAAAAGATAATGTTCTTTTTTAGAACTAAAGAACGTTCCACTAACATTCGCCTAACGTTCCCAGAATGTTCCCTCAACTTCTTTATTCCGATATCATTTACCCTGCTGTTCATCATATATTGAGTGTAGAAAATGAATATATTGTGGGTGATATGTTAAGATCTGGTATAGAGCAGATCAGAAGAAGAGGAAGATTAATAATCAGGTGATTGTGTATGAAGACGAGGACTCGTTTGTACAGACTGCAGCTTTATTTAGAGTGAGGGAAGTTAGTCACTGCTCTCTTCTATTTACACTGATAAAGTAAAACAACAACACTTTTACCCACCACAGAATTACACGACAAAAGTTTCCAAAGTCAGAATAAAACGCTACTGATAAAAAAACGAACAAAAACAACAAATATAAATAATATTTTGTAATATATAACAAGAATGTTGTTTGTTTCCGTTGTTTCAGAATAGTTCTAATAAAAAGGGCGAAAACTATAACAAAGGGAGAAAAACGGTGAACAACTAAACGTCTTTTAACTAGACTCTCTTTACGAAATAAAACCAAGGGTAATGTTCTGAAACGGACATTATTTCCACAAAATATAAATCGGCACTATTTCAAACTCGTATATGTTGGGCAAAAAATCGAATTGGCAAACGGCTGAAAGTTCGCGCCCTGAAAAGAGTTCACGTGATTTAATTTGAATTTATCAGCGATTACGAACCGTTTCCGATGGACTGAGGCACTAGCGGTGTTAGCTAAAACAATAAAAAAAGAAGGTAATTTTATACCAGAAACTCATAATCACGTTAATTCCGATGTGACGGAAACATATTGCATTACAGTACTCCGTTTGTGTGTTTGGAGTAATAAGACGCGTTTATTGCGCCCTGGCACTGATATTTACACACGCTGAAAGTCATAAAACACAAATGTCATTAACAAACACTAGACAGTGGTGAAGACTTTTCAGTGTAGTTATGGCAACACAAGAGTAACAACAATAGAAAAGATTACAACAATAAAAACACGTCATTATTTTTCCAAGATAAAAACAATATGGCCTTATTTTGGTTAATAAAAAGAGATTATTCATACATACAAATAAAAATAAAAAAAACATGTGGATGTACAGGTAATAACATCAGGTGTAAGTTTGTGTGAATGTGTTGGAAGAAGTTTGCCAAACCATACAGAGTTCAGAAACTACGCCCATTTTGCTCATTTTAATGTTTTGGTCTCAGTACTTTGGTAATAAGTCTCATGAAATACCACTTGTGTCAAATTGGCGGACGAGCAGATCTCTGTGAAACGGGTCGCGATGGATTTTATCAGCCTGAGAGGCAACGTGAGAATATTTTCCCTGCAGATCTCCACACACCCTTTCTCGCAGATTTATGTCTGTGTAGATTGTGGTGCAGGCGAGTGTTTTGATGATTTTCGGTCACCTTCAGTGACTGGAAATGAAACGAGAGCATCGCGTCACCTCCGTAACGCATGTCACGGTCGAGATAAGGTGGTGTAGACGGGCTGCTCCCAGTGAGTCGGGCTGTGCGACTGCGGCACAGAACCGGGATCCGGAATGGCTGTGTACAGGGGCCTCTGCGAGGGGCCCATGTAGGAGAAGGCGGAGTAGAGGCCGGAGGTTTGGCTGGAGTGGGCGTAGTACGAGCCGGACGCCTGGTGCTCGGCGTATTCTGCGAACTGTGCACGTGACGCCAGTGAGGGGAAGGCGGAGCTGTAGTGCGGCAGGCTGAGAGGCGTGTACGTGACGTGTGACCCGCTAGCCGCAGCGGCCGCGTCGCTGGAGAAGTGCGTCTCACTCTTAATCTGTGTTTTCCCGCCATCCGAGCCCAAGTGCTGCTGGGACGGCAGCTGTTGCTTGGAAAGCCAGGCGGTTGAGTGACCACTAGCGGCCGCCAGAGCGCTGGAGATGCCGTAAGCATACGGAGAAGCCGAAGACCCGGCACTTGCGCCGCCCGACGCCTGCGGGTGCCCGTTGGGTGGAAGGTACTGGTCGAACTCGTTCACGTCGAACGGCTCCATGTTGGCCATTACATCATGGCTGATCTCGCCAATGTCCACGTTACCGAAGTCGATGTGCGGTTTACCGCTGGCGGATGAGGAAGCGGAGCTTCCATCTGCTCCCACCCCCAAACCGCTCCTGGAGGCTCCGCCCTCACGCTTCCCCTCCCCAGATTTCCCCCCTGCAGTTCCGTCTTAGGAGTGGTAGGGGGCGTCGGAGGACTGTGACTCTGACCTGAGGGAACAAATGGAAGAGTTTTAGAGGACATTTGTGGTCATTTTTGAAAGAAGACCGCGTTTATTTGACCAAATATACAGTAAAAATAGTGAAATATTATTATAATTTAAAATAGCTGTTTTCCATGTGCATATACTTTAAAATGGAATTTATTCCTGTGATGGCAATGCTGAATTTTTTGCAGTCTTCAGTGTCACATGATCCTTCAGAAATCAATCTAAAATGCTGATTGCTTCTCAAAAAACATTTGAAACATGCAGTTGTACTTCATATTTTTGTGTTAACAAAATTTGGTTTATCAAGGATTCCCTGATGAATAGAAGGTTCAATTTGAAATGAAAATCTTTATAAATGACTTCAGATGAATCCTGTCCTCTCTAAATAAACATTAATTTCTTTCAAAATAAGTTCTTAGTGTAGGCAGGTGTAACTCACCTGTAGCGTGAGGGTGGTGTCCGTCGGCCAATGGCGACCCTGCGGCCCCGCCGTGCGCCACCTCCAGGTGCAGGCTCTTGTAATGTGATTGGCTGTGACTGACCTCGCCCTCGGAGTGGGCGTCGGCCTCAGAGTTGGATCCAGGTTTGCCGTTCTTGCGTCGACGTGGCTGGTATTTGTACTCAGGATAGTCTTTCTTATGCTGCTTCCTCAAACGCTCAGCTTCCTCGATGAACGGCCTCTTATCCGTCTCGTTCAGCAGCCTGAAACACACATGCAAAAAAATTTAATCTTCTGCACAATATGATATGCAAAATGTGTAAAATACCAAAATATTTAATACTGAAACAAATGTGACAGATAGAGAGAAGTAGGTCCTGTAACCTAATCACTGGACAAATAACAAACATACCATCAATATGACAATAAAATCTTATTTAAATCTAGAGAATATCTGCAGTTTATCAAGTTAAGTGTCGAATGAACTATGATTATTGAACTGTTAAATACTGAGACTGGCTCAGATTTCTCCTCTGAGAGTTTAACACGAGCAGACGATCAGTTTCCAGCTGGTGTATGAACCAACTCTGCGGTTTTATTCTCCACCTGTTATATATGCAGTCATCTGTAGACCAAGACGCTTTCATTAGTTTATTTGAGCATCTAGAAACCCAGCAGAACCAAACACTCACTCCCTCATGAAAATAAACCTTTTTAGATAAATGCACTACGTAATAGCTGCTGTTGGCATACTAGCTCAGGTTAATGGTGCTGTTTACAGCATGTCTTTTCCACAGCAGCTCCTGAAGGGATTTGTCCCTCTAATCTGGCATGTTGAAGGAATGATTATTCTCAGCTAAAGCCCTTGAGAAACTCAAAGCCAGAGGCCGAGTGAGCAGTGTGCAGTTAATATGAAGGTTACAGTGAGGTGTGGCCATCAGATTTGACTAGATCTACAGCAGAACACATTAAACTGGAGCATCAATTATTAACTAATAGAATTACAGTAATGAATTGATGGTGGCTGTTTCTTGAGTGGTTTATGATTGGAAATGCTCAGTTTGATCGCCATGGTTTAATGGAGATGCAATTATTCTGATTTTTCTTCAATCTGTAGCCTATAAATAAAGCTTTGGCCTATTTGTGACTATATGATATTAATTAGAGCATGACATGGCAAATTTGTAGTGCCATGGCATCTGATATGCACAGCTGGTGGCGCCAGTAGACGTTAAATTATTTTTTTGCTCTCACCTCCAGAGTTTTCCAAGTGTTTTACTGAGCTCGGCGTTGTGCAGGTGCGGATATTGATCCGCCAGTTTCCTGCGCGCGGCCTGCGCCCACACCATAAACGCGTTCATCGGCCGCTTCACGTGCGGCTTGCTCTTACTGCCCGAGTTCACGCGCACGGGCATAGGCACGAGAGTCCAGTCGTAGCCGTTGAGCACCTGACTAACCGCCTCGCGGATGCCGATGGGAAACCGGTCGTCGTCGTCGTCGGACTTCACCGAAACACCTGCAGAGACTCCGGCTCCATCATCACCGACGCCGGGAATCTGAGACGGCTGACCGGGAAGAGGGGAGTCCGGCCCGCCGGGAGCTCCGGACGAATGCCCGGGGGACATAGAGTGACCGTCATCCGAGACCCCAGGACTCATTTCCACCTCCGACATACTGTGCTCCTCCGCCGACATCGATGCTCTCGCTCTTCGGCCACAGGTGTCTTGGGTAGGTGAGTTTTTCCTCACAGGACCTCTTTGTTCTCTAAAAACTATTTTATGTTCTCTAAAACAATTGCCAGTGTGTTTTTTTTTTTTTTTTTTTTTTTTAATTATAGGTCATCAAGTGAAACTTTAAGTTTCTTTTCATGCGCGCTCTGTTCTGTCAGAATGAATCCATCCGCCGTCTTCCTCTGGATATAGATCTGCTGAAAAACCTGCAAAAAAAGTAGACACAAAGGTAATTTTATTCAATATTATAGGTGGTCTGGAGTTTGTGTGTTACATTTGCATGTTTCTGTAAAGCATTTCTTCTCAGTGTTCAATAATAGGCTATTATTTTTACGTTTTAATAGGCTATATCCCAGCTAATAAATTGTTCTAAAAACGTGGAAACAGTGATTTGCAATGTTTCTTAAACGTCCAGCTTTCTTGTCGAGATTAGAACGTTATGTAAAAGGTTACTTTAGTAGCCATTGTCCTATAACTTAGTTTTACTCAAAATATATTTTTAATTTATAATTATCTGTAATATTCCAAGAATGTCAACGTTAACATTCATTAAATACAAATAACAAGGATTTTCGAAAAATATTTTCTCAACTTTATGAGAACGTTCATCATAAAGACGTTCCAAGAACATTCTGAGAACGTTCTAAATATGTTATTTATTGTAAATTTTACTTTAACATTTACCAAACATTACTGAAAGTTGTGGGAACGTTCCCTACCGCACAACCTCTTCGCTGTTCACTCAAACGCCTCGCGAACAACACAAACCTGTTCAGGAAAAACGGCTACAAACACTGAGGCTTTGACTTTATTTAGAATTCGTCTTTTTTCCAGGCCAATCATACGGTGGCGTCAGTTCGCCTCGGTCTGCGTGTGTGTTATTTTAGCTTCACTCCTGCTAACAAGCTACTGTTGAAGGTTTGGCGGTTTGTTCAAGCTCCCGGGAGAGAGAGTGCTGGAATAATACCGGCTTCATTCCGCCCTGCTGCTGGATAAACACGGAGCGGCGCTGCTGTGGGCAGCTGAATTACACAGTGTTTGTTGGTGAAAGCACAAGCGACGACTCATAACCAGCAGGAAAATACAGAAAGTCAGAGCAGTGTGTTTATGAAAACTCAAGCAACCGGCACAGTGAATATACGCGAAATAATTCATTTTGCGTATATGGCTTACTACAGGCCTAATTACAGAAGATCAACACCAGATATTGATTTATATATACGGCAAAAAGTCTGTAGCCAGAGCTGAGCTTGAATTACTGCGGATCGAATCTCAGAAGAACAACCCATCCGACACCAGTATTAATTAAGATAAGACACAGGTGACTTCACTTCAACAGTACCAGAATGATTTAATATTCAGTCCCATTTGTTAGGGTCACGGGAATACAAATGTTTAATCATTTGTGTCTTATTTACTTTTCTATGAAGTAGTTTCGTTGGGACAAAAATATAAAGCAATTTGTTTTTAGCAACACGGTCCATTTCATAGCAGGCTAATTGCGCTTCTGAGTTTGCTGTTTTCCATTCAACACATTTCTCGTACAAAGTAAGAGAACTTAAGAAACTTTCTGTTCATTATTATCAACCACTCAACTATTTACTGCAGATCGGTTTTATTTCCGCCACTTATTTGCTCAAATTTGATTCAGTTCGTCTTTGGCTAGAGTAGGGCGGATCATAACGCCTGGTTTGGCAATAATTTGCCCCTAATTCACTCATGCCAAAAACATTTCCTAAATGGCACAATTAAACAAATGTGACAAAAAAATTAGATTCGAACTTCCACTAATTTGAAACGCCATTGATTTGATTCGTTTATACGGAATCGTTTGATCAATAAACGTGTTTTCTTCAGAATTTTCAATATTGTTGGAATATAACAGACTTAAAGGATTTTGTACTTAAGTGCTTGTATTACGAGCATTTTGGCCAAAGATTGCAATTATTGCTCACAAACACGCAAGTAAAACAGAATAAAAACAAAACAAACAAACAAACAAAAACATTGATAATATAACTGCAAATACATAAAATAGGCTACTGGACAAAGATTATGCACACGTATCAAATCAAAGTATTCAAATCCAGCCGTAATTTTACTAAAATATCGAAGTGTATATATTTCGATTAGGATAGATTAAGCCGTTTTACCAAGTTAAGACAGATTAACCCAACACTGATCTACACATTAACGCAAATCTCGAAATGTACACCCCGTGACACCAACTTAGTTTTAAAGGTTTTTTAAATAATCGCGTGTATTTTAATCTATTTCGATGAGAAACTTTCTTTTTTACAATTATCCCTCAAACTACAGCAGACATGAACCGAACAGAAAACGAATTCAAATGAGTATACAGCGAATAAGTTCAATTCGATGTATATTTATTGTTTCCAAAAATAGTAATAAGTAGAAGAATTTCTCCGTTTAGACATTGCAATGCCGTATATTCCCATGCACACAGAGTAAGTGATAGACAGAGAGAGGTAATAATGTCAAGCGTCTTACTGCACTGAAAGCAGGTCGCCCGCCCAGCGCGAGAGTCCGTCGGTTCAGCCCCCTCGCTCGCGCTCTGAATGCCTGCTCTGTGTCGCGCGCCGGGGCTTAAAGAGCCTCGTTGTGTGAAGAGCGAGAAAAAAATCAATTCATGGAAAAAAATCTCTTAAAGGAGCAGCAGAGGCCCATCGGGTCCTTCTCTGATTGGCTGCTGGATTTCGCCCTGAAGTTTCTCTGCAGAGGGCGGCGATTTCTGCTGCAAATCAACGGCAGTAATATTCGGCCTCCTTTATTTGTGATTTTAAACTTTTTTTTATATACATGTATCTATATATTTAAAACTTAATATTCTTGATTTAGTTCTGTATGTCTTTGCCATTATATAATAAACCAAATTCTAGGTGGAATCTATCTGTCACTTTAAAATTGTTATTAATCTATCCTTATTATTCAGACAGTTTATTTCAAGATATTTACTTTCTGACATACAATAATGTGCGATCACATTAATTATTTTGTATTTCAATTAAGGGGCTGAGTTAATTACTAGCTGATTACATCGTAAAAAGGTGAGATTAAAATACATAACTAATTGAAAAAAACAAAAACAAAAAAAACAAAAATTAAAACTCTTAGGCCTATGGAAAATACTAAGCCTATTTTATTTGTTTATCTGCATCTCACGTGAGCATTAACGTCATCAGAGAACCTTGAACATGTTAAATTATTGAAATATTAACTAAAGATTTCAGGGAGACGTCAAAAATATTTTGTCTCAAAGTTTTTTGGTAAGCACTGCAATAGTATAAGTAGCCTAGATCTCACATTAGTTATACTAATTTGTAATATTTCAATACCATTACGTTCGTCTATATTTGATGCAATTTCATGATTTTAAACTACTTTCACAGGTGGTTGTTCATTAGTGTCGTCGTGTCCCGGGGGTTTCTTTCACCTCTTTCCGATCACACTGCCCTGTTTGTTGGCCTGGTTGTGCCTCAGGGTGAATCAGAGGTCCTTCCACCCCGCCGCGCGCCACCGGACCCGTCAGCAGCTCGCGCACCATAGCCTGACGGGATTCTGCGCACCTGCTGTGCGCAATAACGTCTTCCTTCTTACTTCAGCGCGTGGCGCGGTCAAGGGTTGTGCAGAATAGCCGATCTATTATGATTTTCATGTACGTCGAATTCATGTATGTGTAAGCTGCCACCGGGGGCGGTACCCCTTCAAAATATGTAGAGGTGAATTAAGGTTAATTGGGAAACTTTTTCCACCTCATCTCAAAGGCAAAATATGTCCCAATTAACGGAATTTACTATATACATACATTCGTGTACTAATATAGGTAGCTACATGGAACCTACAAAAAATAAAGGCTCCAATGCGATGCCAAATAATAGTCCTTTTTGGTTCCCCAAAGAACAGTTCTTTCTTAGTGTGAAGAACATTTAAACATCTTTTCCCTAAAAATAAAGGCTCTTCATTGGCACAAATGGCTCAGTGAAGAACGTTTTTACATCCATGGAACCACAAAAAGTTCTTTATTGTGGGAAAAAAAAAAGGTTCTAAACGTTCTTTAGAATATTAAAATGTTCTCCACATTAAGAAAAAATGGTTCTTATTGGAACTGATGACTGAAATGTTCTTTGGGGAACCAAAAATGGTTCTTCTGTGGCATCACTGAGAAAAAACCCTTTATTTTACACTCTATAAAAATACTGGGTTAAAAACAACCCAAGATGGACAAACTCAACGATTGGGTTAAATGTTTGCCCAACCTGCTGGGTAGTTTTATTTGACTCAATTATTGTTTAAAAATGATTGTATTGGTTGCTTAAAATGAACCCAAAATATGTTGGGAATGAACATGTATTAATGTTTAATAAATTAACATTTATTACATTTAATGGATAATTAAACAATAAACATTTATTAAATTTCTTATTAATACATTTTCACGTTTTGATTATTAATGTTGCCTCTAAAAATTGTGTCTGATTTTTAGTTCATTTTAAGCCAGTCATATAGGAATTTTAAAATAATAGTTGAGTTGAAACTACCCAACAGGTTGGGCACACATTTAACCTAACTGCTGGGTTTGTCAATTTTCAACCCAACTTGGGTTGTTTTTATCCCAGGATTTTTTTAGAGTGTAGGTTCTTCACCATAGATGTCAATAAAGAACCTTTATTTGTATGGCTAAAATGGTAAAAATATATTTCAAATAGCCTAAAAAAACTAAAGATTTCCTCTGTGAGCTAATTTTATACAGCATTAAGCCTTAGTTTCATTTATATGTAGTTTAATATTGTAGAATAGTGTGTAGCATGGTGCGCGCGCAGGCCCACAGTCCTGACCGCGCGCGCGCGCGCAGCGCTGGAATGAGCTCCTGCCGCATCGTGTCGTGCTATGCGTTAGTTTTATAATTGCATCAGCGGCCCGTCACATAAACACACAGAGAGCGCATTTAACACGTTTAAACAGAAAATATAGCAAGACGAGAAGCGAGGCAAACGGCGGGCCAAACGCACACAAACACACGCGCTGTTCTGGTCAACAATAACCTCTTGTATTTCCATCTCGCGACGCCCCCCCACCCAAGCCAAAAAATCATTGCCTTTTTCATTATCCATGAATGTTGACTCTGATAAGGGGATCCTGACCATGAGAGCATCTCTCTGTCTCGGTCTCCGGCGCTCCCGCTCCTTTCTTTGCGTCCTTTGTTTTATCTCAGGTGAATTGTAATCATGTGATCAAACGAACACCCCCCTTCCATTACCCTCTTAAATGAAAAAATGAAGGAACAAAAAGCAGTTCTGTGTATATAAAAAAAGAAAAGAAAAGAGAAAAGACGTGTGTCTCCCTTTAGAGCGTCTTTTTCTCCGTGTCCCTTCAAACGTACACATATAGAGGGAAAGCCTCGCGCGGCTCTGTGGATGTACGCGGGCGGGCGGGCGGACGCGCGCGGATCTGAGGCCTGCGCCACACTTTGATGTGAGTTTCTCCCTGTTGCTCTTAGGAAAGGTTTGGGAAGCGAGGAGACAGACCAACTCGTTTAGAGAAATATGACTGTCTCCAAGCGTTTAAAACATGAACGCGCAGAGCTGGAGATGTGTTTATCCTCAAGGAACGTTTCAAAGGAAATTGTATTGAATTGAAGTGAAGTGTAGCTGTTAAACTGTTTTGTTATTATTCTTTATCGTGCTTGATTAAGCGAGTGATTTGTTATTTTTGATGATCGTGACTGAGAACAGGACGGGTTTATTGTTTTGCGTGTTTGTTCTGCGTTTCTGCATCGTTTTAAATTGACACTTCTTTACGGCTTTTGCCTCTATAAATTAATTTGCGCTAATGTCGATTGTTTTGTTTCACTTAATAATTTTACATGATCATAAATGAGCAGTTTATTGTTATACAGTCGTTCTCAGCAAGGACTTCCGTTTTAATTATAAATAAGAAACAGATCGATTAATAATAATAATTAATTAATTGACATAGTTCAGAAATTGAATTTATAATATATTATCTGTTATTCAAATCGAAATAAGCTAAAGTGTGCGAGATGCTGGTCAAAGGCTACCTAGGCTAATTAATAATAATTAACGCGCGCCTTGATTTTCTTGCATTCGGATTTATTACAAATTACAGCTAAAATATGGACAAAATTGTTATCGAATAATATGTATAATATTACAATTATCCTGTTTTTCCATTTCAAATTCTTACTAAACATCCAATGGTAGTAATAATAATAATAATTATTATTTTAGTTGTTGTTTTTTTATTTTCACTCTCTCATCGACTCACGATTTTATTAACGTTTGTTCAAATTAGCTGATTTTGTTTCACTTCGTTTTTACATTTTATAAAACGTCGCTGCGTCAAGACAAACAGAAATAATTTCGAAGCAATTTCGATATTGTCGGAATGAATAGCTTGTTTATTATTAATTCGCGCGATAATGCGATTATATATTTAACCACGAGTTTTATTATAATTCGCATTACTGCGAGAGTAAATATTGCGCGCGCGTGAATGTTTGAATCTGAGAACCGTTAAAATTGCGCGCGCGTGAGTGATTTAGGCTGAGAAACCGAACTAAATAACGATTTGGATCAATCCATATTTGTGAAAACGTTTTGTATGCAGCAATTAATAATCTGTCATACAACAGCGTTTTTTAAATGAGCCCCAAACTGAAGTTAATGAACAGATTCAGCGTTTCAACTGTTCATTCTGGGTGAAACTGATGTTCTCAGCAAACTAGCACATTTCTGGCTGTTATTTCATTCTGAGCACATTTAATTGGTTAATGTGTGTGTGTGATTGTATGTTTGTGTGTGATTGTGTGTGTGTGTTAGTGCAGTCATGCAGCATGTGACAGTGATGATGCGCTGGTTGCCGTTGGAGATGGTGGCTGGGATGTCAGGAGAAGATGATTGTGAGAGTAGAGGTCAAAAGGTCAATATGAGTACATGATTGTCTCATGACCAGCTTCCACACACACACACACACACACACACACTGATGGCATTCTGCATGTGTGCGAGTTTCTGGCACAACAGGAAGTGAAGCGAACAAAAGCCATGGGGAGAGAGCGAGAGTGGGTGGAGCATTTATCATTTTCCCTCTGAGAACGAAAGGTTTTGCCCTTTTGTCCGTTTTGGTAATGATGGCGAAGATTCCTGGGGGAATTCCTGCATGCGGATGAAGTTGTGCTTCAGGAAAGGTCAGACGCTGATGGGATGATCTCATGCGTCCAGGGTTGTTGTTTTCTCGCTGGTCGAGGTGGAACTGGTGAAAATCCCCGCAGGTCTGAGTTCCTGTGGGCGGAGCCTCGTCTTCACCTGTACGAGACTCACCTGTCTGACACTTTACACTCTGAAGGGCCTGAGAAACGACTCTGACACAGAAACACACACGTTTAGTGGACGCTTGTGCTTCAGCTTTCATATGTGCTGAACTTCAGGCACTTTCATGCTGCAGTGTGTAACATATAGTCAGGATTCGGTTCACTTCCATTTTTCTATTAACAAACGGCTGCAAAGAGGATTGTCTTCTTCATTTATATATATATATATATATACATACAGAGAGAGAGAGAGAGAGATTTACCTTGATTTATCTAGGACTTTTCCCAAAAATGACAATGAAAAAAGTGTGTGTGTGTGTGTGTGTGTGTGTATATATATATATATAAACAAATAATAATTTTCTTTTTTAATGTAATAAATTATTAAATTTAAAATAGTAAAAATAACATTTAAAAGTTAATAAAAAATTAAATAAAGTAAATGAAAAATCCTTTATTTTATTTCATTTTTATTAACTTTTAAATGTTATTTTTGCTGTTTTAAATAATTAATCTTTTAATCTATTTAATTATTATAATCTTTTAATTACTATGAGTATGATGAAAGTAATATATATATATATATATATATATATATATATATATATTTTTTTTTTTTTTATCAATATTTGATTAATTAATCTATTTATTTATCTATCACTTTTCCTGGCTATGACTATCATAAAAGTAAATATATAACATTATATATATATATATATATATATATATATATATATATATATATATATATATATATAACAAATAATAATTTGCTTTTTAAATGAATTATTTTTTTTACATTTTTTATTTTATTTTTTATTAATTAATTTATTTTTTACTTTTTAAATAATGAATTCTAATTAATTAATTTTTCTATTAACGAGTTTTATTACTATGACTATGACAAAAGTAATATATATAATTTACATTTTATTTACTTTTTAATATTTAATTAATTAATCTATCCATAACTTTTTTCATTTTATGACTATTATAAAATTAAATTATATAATCTACTTTTTAATTAATTACTTTTTTACATTTATTTATTTATCTATCATAAAATTAAATGAATAATAAATAAATGATTAATAATTAATTTAAATTTTTACTTTTTTAATTCAAATCAAAATTAAATTATATTAATCATATTATTTAAAAAAATAATTAAAACAATATTTTTTTATTATTATTATTATTACTATGATTATGTAAAAAGTAAAAAAAAAAATCATCAGCTGTTGAAGTTCAGCTATAGGCTGTGATTCAGTGTGTTTGAATGCTGGCAATGGATTTCTTCATTTATATATTTATATGACATATTTCTCCAGATGATTGATTATGATTAAAGTGTGTCTGTAGACGTTCTCTGTGAGAATCATCTGCACCTGCGCTCAGATCCTCCAGGTGTAGAAATACACAGTCTGTTACAAAGACTGTGTGTGTGTTCGGTGTGTGTGTGTGAGAGAAAGAGAGAGAGAGAAAACACAGGTGTTTTGATCATTTGGTCATTAGACATACGAAATACAGTAAATGTAGGAAAGCCTTTGTTTACATTTGCAGTTATTCCTTTATTTAGCTGCATTTGATTTCTGGACAAACACATTTGCGAAATGAACAAATGTAAATATAATACATGAAAAGAATCAAGACATTTCAGATGTTACAATCATATTTCAAATGTTACAGTCAACAAGCATCTTGAATATAACATTTTCATCGTGCACTTCTGCCTTGAAACTCATTTTTCTCTCTCTTTTTCTCATCAATCCCTCCATTCTGTACATTCTCCCACTCTCTGCTGAATATTAATGCTTGACGCTCATTAACATGTCATCATCATCTTCAGAGGGTTAATAAAAGTCTGGGGGTCCGTGACCCCTGCTGACCCCCCTCTATCTCTCCCTCTCCACCCATCTTTTAATAAATCGATGCAGCTGCGTAACGCTTAAATGGCTCCCCGTCTCTATGGGATGAATCCTGCTTTTGTGTTTTCTCTCTTTCTGCTGGTGGACGGGTGGCAGTTGTGTGGTGGGGGGCAAAAAGTTGGACAGGATTCCTCTGCAGCTGGGGAAGAATGGATGGAGAGAGAGAGAGAGAGGGCAGCATGAATGCACCATTGTGTGGTCACTTCATATCTGCACCGACTGCCTCCGCCAAGAGTCCAGTTACCCCAATTGTGTTGGAGAAACATCTAAAGGAAGCTGATATGGGGTTTCAGAGGGTTTAATGGGGGTTTGGGGTGGAGGAGGAGGGCGAGAGAGAGAGAGAGAGAATTGGTTACCTGGTTTCCAGGTATGCGTAAATCCTTCTCATGCAATATCCCTGCTAGTGGGGAACATTCTAAAAAAGTTCTGGCAAAGTTCTGAACAACGTTCTTCCAGCAACGTCAATAGAACGTTCGCTCAATGTTATCTGGTCTTTAATAACATTCTCAAAATGTTCTTAGAACATTGTATTACTTGATTCAGAAACATTTAGAGAACATTCAGAAATAACGTTTTTAGAACTTTATGGGAATGTTAGCAAAACGTTCTTAGAACATATTTTTGTCTTAGCTGGGTATGCTCGCCATATAAACAACTCAAAAAGATATTTTTCACAAATCAAATATGACATTGTTCTGTTGACGTTTAGCAAAAAGTGTGAGTCAACAGGTGCAAGAGAATTACTCTGCGCTAAACGCTTCAATTAGCATCCCGCTGTATTGTTGTCACATGACCTCATTATGTGTCATGTGAGTGATATTATCGTGTCTTTTTTAATTTAATTTAGTTTAAAGATGCTTAACTTGCAAAATGCAAAACCACAGCTGGTGTTTCTTCTAGTTTATTAACACTGGAAATGATGATTGACAGCAAACCTGCCAAGATGTGTCTTGAAAATGAAATCGAAGAGCTACAACAGAGAGGATTTATTGAAGTTTTTGTCCACTTTCTCACAGACCTTTGTGTTTCATTGAAGAAATAAGTCATGCTGGTTTGAAAACGCACAGATCTGCTGACATAATCAACTTCTTTCGAATAGGACTCTTCTATAAGATTCATTGTTCTGGATGGATTCATTTTGAGTTTGGAGTTTGTATTTAATGTTACAGCATTTTATGTAGAACATTTACATTTATTAATTTAGAAGATAATTTTTCCCAGCCAGGTTCATCACTTTTGTTCACTTGTTGGGGTCCCCTTAAAGGTGCCATCGAATTGAAATTGAATTTACCTCGGCATAGTTGAATAACAAGGGTTAAAGGTGCTAAAGAGGATGTTTTGTTTTATACATTTTTGCAATATTACTTGAAACTGTCTTTACTAACTGATAAAAGACTATTTATTAGGTGCACTGAAAGTAATAATATTAATATACATCATCTGTGCACGAGGTAGGGCCTTAAAAACATCAGCCAATCGTTTACGCGATCATCGTGTAAACGATTGGCCCTCTGACTTGTCAATCACTGCCATGACGTTCCTTGTGAGAGATGAGTGCGGCTGCGCGCTCCAGTAACTTTCCACACTCACAGGCGCCGCATGCAATGTTTTTGTCAGGAGACAGGAGTAACAACTGCAGATTATGAGTTACCTGCGGTGAGTCCGACATAATGAATCCACTAACACAACACAGCGAATGCCGGTGGTAAACACTCGTGTTCCAATACGAGTGTTTACGAAGTTTTGGGAGGCGTTCCTTCGAAGGAGGGGGGTTGTTCTTACGCATGCGCTCATTTCAAAAACTCAGTAACAGTCTTTGGATTTCTCAGTCGACGAAAAGAACCTCTTTAGCACCTTTAAGTACAAACTCAGTGAGTCATCCATTGTTTCCTCCTTCTTGTATAAATCTCATTTGTTTAAAAGACCTCAGAAGAACAGGCGAATCTCAACATAACACCGACTGTTACGTAACAGTCGGGGTGTACGCCCCCAATATTTGCATATGCCAGCCCATGTTCAAGGCATTAGACAAGGGCAGCCAGTATTAACGTCTGGATCTGTGCACAGCTGAATCATCAGACTAGGTAAGCAAGCAAGAACAATAGCAAAAAATGGCAGATGGAGCAATAATAACTGACATGATCCATGATAACATGATATTTTTAGTGATATTTGTAAATTGTCTTTCTAAATGTTTCGTTAGCATGTTGCTAATGTACTGTTAAATGTGGTTAAAGTTACCATCGTTTCTTACTGTATTCACAGGAGACAAGAGCCGTCGCTATTTTCATTTTTAAACACTTGCAGTCTGTATAATTCATAAACACAACTTCATTCTTTATAAATCTCTCCAACAGTGTGTAATGTTAGCTTTAGCCACGGAGCACCATCAAACTCATTCAGAATCAAATGTAAACACCCAAATAAATACTATACTTATGCGATTAGACATGCTGTATGACGAACACTTTGTAAAGATCCATTTTGAGGGTTATATTAGCTGTGTGAACTTTGTTTATGCAATGATAGAGTCGAGAGCTCGGGAGGGGGCGGAGAGTGTGAGTAATTAAAGGGGCCGCAGCCTGAATCTGCCCATTTCTAATTATGCCTCAAAATAGGCAGTTAAAAAAAATTAATTAAAAAAAATCTATGTTGTATTTTGAGCTGCAACTTCACAGACACATTCAGGGGACACCTTAGACTTATATTACATCTTGTAAAAAAAACGTTCGATGGCACCTTTAAAACATTTCTGTTGTGATCTGTGCTATTTGCAGGTGTGTTTCTGTTTGGTTGTGTTGTATTTGCAGCATGTTTGGTTGTGTTGTGAGTATTGCAGCATGTTTCCATATTTGGTTGCATTTTGAGTATTGCAGCGCATTTCTGTTCTGTTCAATGAGTATTTGAAGGATGTGTCTATTTGGTTGTGTTGTGAGTACTTGCAGTGTGTTTCTGTATTTGGTTGCATTGTGAATATTTGCAGCATATTTGGTTGTGTTATCAGTATTTGCAGTGTGTTGCTGTATTTGGTTGTGTTGTGAGTAGTGGTTAAACGGATTGTTGTTGATCCGTGATCCGTACAGACCAAGTCCCACGGTTCGGCACACATGTGATTCACGGATCATTTGCAAGTTTAACCGCAATAGAGTGAAAGGTTATCATTTGCACATGCATTGTATTGCTAGTTTACACATTATATAGATATAAAACCATTCCAGTGCTAGAAGAGGCAAAAAAGGATTTCATTCGGTATCGCACGCCACGCTGTTATCGGTACGCACAGACACGCACGCACATACATACAAGGCTCGCGCGCACACAGAGATGCATTGCATGGGGTCTTACTCTTAAAGTGACAACAACCTATATACCTGCTGTTGTATGTCATGTAAATCAAACAACAAAACACAGCTTTAACAAAGATTAATCTATATTAAATTCATCCAGTGAACAGTGTCATTTTAAATTTAATTATTACATTTCTGTACACGAAAATTAATACTTTATTTGTAAGTTTGTTGTATTTATCTATGCTTGTAATTGTTGTACTGTTCTTTTTACATTCTGTTCACTTGTCTTTAATAATGTATTAGTTAGGATAGTAGTTTCTGCTGTGGTATCAGAGTAGTTAAAGTGGGCTAAGTAATAAATGCAAAGTCACCCCCCCCCCCCCATTTTTTTTCGTGCTGATCTGAAAAATTATCCGATCCATGACTTAATAACCGTGTTGTGATCAGAACCATGAGTTTTGTGATCCGTTGAACCTCTAGTTGTGAGTATTTACAGCGCGTTTCTGTTGCGTTGTATTTGAAGGATGTGTCATTTTGGTACTGTTGTTAGTATTTTGCAGTGTGTTTCTATATTTGGTTGTTTAGTGAGTATTTTTAGCATGTTTGTTTGTGTTTTGAGTATTTACAGCATGTTTCTGTTTGGTTGAGTTGTGAGTATTTGAAGGATGTGATGTATTTGGTTGCGTTTTGAGTATTTGAAGGATGTGTATGTATTTGGTTGCGTTTTGAGTATTTGCAGAGCGTTTCTTGATTTCTTTTTCATTTTCTTTTCAATGGTGTCAATGCAGGCAGATCAAAACACTGTTGAATATCAAATGTCAAGTCAAATGTCAAGTGTCCCCAACTAAGCAAGCCAAAGGCGACAGCAGCAAGGAACCCAAACTCCATCAGGTGACATCAGGTGGCAAACAAGTGGCAAATAGGTGTTAAAATGGAGAAAAAAAAAACCTTGGGAGAAACCAGGCTTAGTCGGGGGGCCAGTTCTCCTCTGGTGAACAGTGCTTTGTTACGATTCAGGTAGCTATCATAAGTCTGATGGGATTGGAACAGTCAAAGTATTTATTTCAGTTCCATCCAATTGAGGATCGTATTCATCACGCCGGTATGGTGGGTTTGTTGAGGAACTGTGCTACTGGTTGTCATGTTGATGAGGCCTTCACAATGGATGATCTAGTTGACTCGATCTCTGCTGATACTTCAGGGCTGCGTTGTGGTCGTGTCAGGGCACCGGTCCTTGGTCTCAGCTGGATACGGCCCGGATCCGGTTGACTACGGTAAACCTCGGGATAAAAAGAAAGACTAATATTAGCGTAGATGCCATTCTTCTTCTGATGTAACGAGTACATCTGGTGTTATAGGAAGTGTTCCCGGTTCCGGCTGACCTAATCTATGCAGCCTAACAATCCTTGAAAACATAAATTGATAATGTGTTATGTGTAACACACGTTAGCGTGTGCAGTGTGTTTCTGTATTTGGTTGTTTTGTGAGTATCTGCATCGTGTTTGGTTGTGTTTTGAGTATTTGAAGGAAGTGTCTGTATTTGGTTACATTATGAGTATTTAATGCGTGTTTCTGTTTGGTTGTGTTGTGAGTACTTGAAGTGCGTTTCTTGATTTCTTTGCATTTCTGTATTTTGTTGCATTGTTGTCAAACTAATTATGTTTTCTTAATTTGCTTGTGTTTTTCTATTTGCTTGTGTTTTCTTTCATTCAATAGCATACTTCTTTCAGATCCCTTTAACTTAATGCAGTCAGGTTGATTCAATCATTGTATAAACCTGTTGATGTTTGTTTTCCACTTGAAGCACATTTTAGTTTACCTGATAAAATGTTTTTGTTTTTATGTATGTTTGTGTGTTATTGTGCTGAACACACACACATACACACACACTTTGTCAGTGATGGATGGATAGAAGGATGGAGAGGGAAGGAATGAGATTTGTGGGTGAGTTTGAGTCACAGCTGATGAAATGCAGAAAACGATGCAGAAGAATTCAGACGACAAAAGACTCTTTCTGTGTGTGTCTCTCCGTTCTCAGGACGGGCTCGTAAACCCCTCTGCCCTCGGGCTGCTGTGGGCCTCGTGACGCTCCTCTTGATTTCTGAGGTCACGGCGGATTGAGAAGCTTCAGCTCGGATGCAGAAGTTTCTCAGACTCTGCCGTCGGTTTCTCAGGCCCCGTTCCTGCTGATCGGTTTCTGTGACGAGAGCAGAAATCGTCAAACTGTGACTCTGTCAAATGAGAACTTCACTGAAATCACCTCATGGATTGATAAACCTGAAGATCTGATCTGGAGCTGTCAGTCTTTCCTTCACCAGCAGAGATATTATAATAAAAAAAAGTAACACAAAGACCTGAGAACTTAGCAAGAATTTGTAATGCCATTGCTAGGATGCTATACAGTTTCTAGGCTGTTCTGGGTGGTTGCTAGGGTGATGCTATCTGTTTATTTGTCCCGGTGGGATTTTGTCAGCTGTTTTCTGGTCCAGCAGGTGAAAATGGTGCATCTGATCACTGAGTAGCAGCGCACTCTCCTCATAAACATACTTTATTTGAGCAGCAGGACAACAAACACACTCAACTTTAAGACTGGAGGTTTGATCGGTATGAGCACTAGTGATGACTGATAAGTGAACACTACTCATAATGAGGCAGATCTTTAAAGTGATTGTGCAGATCACTGTGTTTCTCTGTGAGATCAAACAGACGACGGCTGTCAAGCGCTCATGACCGAGCCTCTCTGATCATGTGACCTCACATCATTCACAGGCCTGCGGGAACAACATGTTTCTCTCGCCTCATTTTACTTTAAACCCCCTTGCACGAATGCAGCTAAAGTAGTTCAAGTAACAGTAGAAATCTGAGATTGAAAGTCTAAGAAACTGTATGCGGGTCGCTTAACCAAACAGGTACCTTTGTGTTCTTCATTTACAGATGAGCAAACAGTGACTTTAAAGGGTTAGTTCACCCAAAAATTAAAATTCTGTCATTAATTACTCACCCTCATGTCGTTCCACACTCGTACGACCTTCTTTAATCTTCACAATACAAACTGACCCTTCGCAAAGACCCGCCCCTCTTAGTTACTGTTGCTTTGTCCGACAAGCTGTGATGCTTGTCACACCACATGCAGTGAAAAATACATCGCGGAGCAAAGAGGACACTGACAACAAGTCGACAGACAAGACAGAGCAGGTTACTTATGATATTAAACAAAGTCCCAGCTTTCAAATTGTGTAGATTTTTTTAAGAAATTCGAACAATAAAAACCGTTTTGTGGCTCTTTATTGTGTCGTGACAGATTGCTGTAGCGCCTCAGCTCAAGTGGCTCGTGAACCGATCATCTCTTCCTACTAGTTCATTTATAGCATCAAATAAACATGAATGAAGTAAGTAGAATATAGGACTTTCAGCGTAAGCGTTATGAAGAATGCGGAAGCGGAAAGTACGTTCAAGGCGATATTTTGTTTATAAGAAAATGACCGATCAATTCGCTAGATAAAACCCTTATTACTCATCTGGTATCGTTTAAAGCCCTTGAAGCTGCACTGAAACTGTAATTTTGACCTTCAATCTGTTGGTAGCCATTGAAATCCACTGAGTAAATTTATCAGGAAAAGTGTATTTAAAAGTGGACTAATCCTTTAAGATATTTTTGATCAAATCCTATGGCTCACTGAGGCCTGCATTGCCAGCAAGATGATTAACACATTCAGATGCCCAGAAAGCTACTAAAGATATATTTAAATCAGTTCATGTGACTACAGTGGTTCAACCTTAATGCTATAAAGCGACTAGAATACTTTTTGTGTGCCAAAAAAACAAAATAACGACTTTATTCAACACTATCTAGTGATGGGCAATTTCAAAACACTGCTTCATGAAGTTTCAAAGCTTTACGAATATGTTTCGAATCAGTGGTTCGGAGTGGTTTTGTTAGTGTTTCGAAATTTCTATGGTTTACCACTGGGGGGTGTGACTGGCATGCTTTGATACATGCTCCGAACCACTGATTTGAGAAAAAAAAAAGATTCGCAAAGCTTGAAGGCAATACAGTCTATCAGAAAACAGATAGATAGATAGATAGCAGTTTAAATTTTAATTTTGACAGTTGGAGTTCAAACAGTCATTGTAAGTCTATGGGATTTTTATGATTTTTCATTTTATTTTTTAGGAAAACCATAAGTTGGATCATTTAGAAAATATATAGCACAGTCAGAACAGTCTGAGGGTCTGACCCGAGTTTGGAGGTTCTAGCTTAAAAAGCTCTAGGAGGCGTTAGAGTCAGAAATTTAGGGTCAGAAGAAGAAGAAGAAGAAGTTTATTAGTATTTCAACAAGTTGGCTTTCTCAATCTAACTTAATAAATATGGTGCATATATTTAGCAAAATGCTCCTCTCTAGGGTTAGTTTTCTGGCTAACTAATGAGTTTATGGTCACTGAACGGCTTTTTGAGGTAAATGTGATGGTAAATGTGACATTGTTACAAGCTGTTTTACAGATGTGTTTCCGCGGTTGAAATACTGATTGAATGATTACATGAGACAAGATTCATTGTAGTAAGTTGTACTGTTTGTTTGAACATACATTCTTATGTTCATGTTTATTTGGTGCTGTAACTAGTAGTAAAGAGGAAGAGATGATCACTTCACATCAGTGTATGTACAAAAGTGCATTTATTGTTTGATTTCCATAATAAAAAAGGAGAGAATTTGAAATCGAAGACTTTGTTTCATATCACAAAGTAACAAAACACAAAGCTCATTGCGATTTGTTTGGATGGGAGGCGTGCTATGAAAATTTGTTCATTGACTGAAAACAGCATATGAAATATCGATTCTTGGGATTTAAGAATTGATATTTGTTCTTAAATCAATTAAAATAGAGAACTGGATATTTTTTACTCAGCACTATCATCCATTCAGAAAGTAAACTGCTAGGTTCTTTATTCAGTGTTTCAAATCTTTCACAATGGAGAGGAACCTGTTTGAACGACATGTCGTGAAGTTCATCAAGTTCAGTAACTAACTAGCTGTTGACTTCAGAATGAACCTGTAACCGCTGCTTGATCTCATGATCATCCGTGTGTCTTAATGATTGGGGCTTGATGGATGTTTGTGTCTCGGCCTGAAACTTCACACAGATTAAAGCGCTCATTTCAGAGACAATCTGATTCGCTACACTTGATCTGAGAACATGTTTCTCATGAAATCTTTGAGTTCACATTGAGATCTCAGAGTTTTGACTGATATTTTGGCAGTGATGATAGAGATCTCATTAGTGTCCCGTTTCTTTCTCATGATGCTGATCTCATTGCAGTTACGTGTTCCTGATGCTTCTTCTTATTTTAAATTATTAGTTTAGATTTCCTGATAATTTACTCACCCCCATGTCATCCCAGATGTTCGTGCCTTTCTTTCTTCAGAAATGAAGGTTTTCGAGGAAAAGATTCCAGGATTTTTCTCCATATAGTGGACTTCACTGTGCAGCTTCAAAGGGCTCTACATGATCCCAGATGAGGAATAACGGTCTTATCTAGCAAAATAATTGGTCATTTTCTAAAAAAATAAAAATAAAAATGTATACAAGTTTTAACCACAAATGCTCGTCTTGCACTGCTCTGTGATGCACCACGCATTACGTAATCACGTTGAAAAGGTCATGCGTGACGCAGGCGGAAGTACCGATACAGTGTTTACAAAGAGAACGTGCAAAGACTAAATCAAATGCCCTTTACAAAAAAAGGTAAAACAATGATGCTGGATGATTTTGAAGTTGGAGGAGAAAATGAGATTAGTTTTAAGCCCTACCTCGGTACTTGCACCGACGCCTTTCCAACGTTGATTACGTAATGCGTGGTGCATCACAGAGCAGTGCAAGACGAGCATTTGTGGTTAAAACGTATATACATTTTTTTTTTTTTTTTAGAAAATGGCCGATTGTTTCTCAGGATAAGACCCTTATTCCTTGTCTGGGATCATGTAGAGCTCTTTGAAGCTGCACAGTGAAGTCCACTATTTGGAGAAAAATCCTGGAATGTTTTTATCAAAAACCTTCATTTCTTTTCGACTGAAGAAAGAAAGATATGAACATCTTGGATGACATGAGGGTGAGTAAATTATCAGGAAATTTGAATTCTAAAGTGAATTAATAGGTGAACTAACCCTTTAAACAAATAAAAATATAAATTAAATAATAATAATAATAAAGACATATACATATACCTAAACATATATAGGCTACATAGGCCTACAAAATGTACAAATATAAACACAATAATTTATTAAAATAATAATAATAATAATAATAATAATAAATTAACAAGAAAATTACATAAATTACAGTTATTAGTACAGCATGTTTCTTCATATTTGTGTGTTTGTGCATGTGTGTGCGCGCGCGTGTGTGTGTGTGTGTGAGGAAGACTGTGGAAGGGCCGAGAGGAAGAGTGTGAGGCAGTAAAGAGTGACTGACTTTCCAATCATGTGTTTTTCTGGGAACATTGAATTACAGCGGTGGAGAGGCGGAGATGCCCGAATGAAAGGAGCCGTTGTTGGTGATGGGATGGACAGATGAAAGAGAGAAAGAGAGAGAGAGAGATGAAAGACAGAGAGGATGAGAAATCACTGTGACAAACACACACACACACACACATGATGTGAAAGATTCATAAAATCGAACCTTACTGTTGTCAAATGTGTTGTTTTGGATATAGTGCACTTTTAGTGCCCTTAAAATCTTTAAAGTATATATTTTTTTTAAATAAAATTGTATTTGCAGATAATATTAATGAAATAAAAAGTAATAATGAAATAAAAGGCTACTTAAAGAGGGTGCACTTTCTTAACACACGTTTAGAAAGTGCACTTTGCAATGATGTCAAATTAAAAGTTTGAATACTTTGTACACTTTACATTAAGGTTTCATTAGTTAACATGAACTAAGAGTGAACAATACTTCTACAGCATTGATTAATCTTTGTTAATGTTAATTTCAACATTTACTAATACATTATTAAAATCAAAAGTTGTATTTGATAACATTGGTTGTGAACTAACATGATCAAACATTGAACAGTTGGATTTTTATTAACGAACGTTAACAAATACTGTAATAAATAATGTATTGCTCATTGTTAGTTAATGTTAATTAATACATTGATTAATGCAAACTAATGAAACTTTGTTGTAAAGTTACCAGAGCACATTTTAAATCATTATGTTTTAATAACCTTCTGTCATGCACTTGTTTTGATGTGTTGACCAGCATAAAGCACATGTAAAATACTTGATTATAGCTCTAATTTTTACTGTATTGTGTTATTGGATATTTAAAGTTAATACATTTAAAATAAACTGCATTGCAACTTTATCACTGCAAAATGACAAGTATATTTAAATGCATGACATGCAAGTTTCAACGGATATATTACAAATGTTTTTTTACTGTTTGTTCCTGTTTTATAATTCGCTTTGTGCAGAAAATGCATGAATGTAAATGTAAACCGAAATTACATCGTTTACCATAAATATCAGTACATTAATTAACTATTTCAAAGACAATAGAACTAATAATGAATTACAAGATGTACGTAAGTGAATTAAAAACACTCTAAAGTTCAGCTAATGGATTTAATATGAATTTAAACTGTAATACATTTTCATTTCACTGCAAATAACGTGCAATCAAGTGTCCAAAAAAAAATCATTTAGGTCCAGTATATTCTTTTCAAGTAAGAGTATGCAGAAGTGTACTTCTTTTTCATGTGGGAATCAGGTTTATGAGTTTAAGACTGTAACAGAATACTTCCTATAGACTATAACACTGAAACAAGCGTTTTCTGAAGAGCGCTACACAAATAAATTGAATTGAATTGTACTGTTGGAGCAGCTTCGGCAGCTGTGTTTCACCATAGACCAGTGTGTAAAAGAACGCACGACTGTCCTCCAGTGGCTTTATTTCATATAGTTCTGGGTGAAGATGATTATTTGCAGTGAAATATGATCGCAGAACATTGGTATCTCATAACTGATGACCTTTAACCTTCAGAAGCACTGACACTAAACCAGATCCACGTCACACACGCGTCAGACACTCAGAGAATCGCGTTATAGATGCATTGTCATGATTGTGTGTGTGTGTTTGTGTTCAGTTCGACACAAAGAATCTCCTCATAACAGACAGAACAACAAACATGTCTCATTTCTGTCCAGCATAGTCTGTCATTTAGTGACTAGTTATTTTTTTTGTCATTTAGTGTCAAAATTGTGTGGCTTAAATCACTTTTATTCCTGTTTATGTCCCAAACATGTTACTGTTTGGATGTTGTGGATTTGTTTATAATCCAATTTTAGTATGAATTGTCTTGAATATAGAACTGCTACTCCAGTTTAAGTTGTTTTTGAGATAAAGACAAATATAAAAAGTTATTGCCTAATTCAGATACACAGATTCACACAAATAGGCTATTCAGTGTTATAGAGGTCTTGTTTTCTGAGAAACTGACATACATTAAGTGAGTTTTTGCTTCAAACAAGATCAAATATCTGGCAATGGAGCCAAAAAACATCTTGTTCCTTTTGAATTCAAGTTTAAACTCACTTCTTTTTGATACATTTTCTAAGAAAACAAGACATTGTGCATCTCAAATAAATCTTGATTTAAGCCAAAGAATGTACTGTAAAACAATACAAAAATAGAGATTTTTTTTTTTTTTTTTAACAGTAGATTCACTGTAGTAAACAAAAAAAGCAGTGTCAACATTGCAAAATTGTTCAATCAGTAGTTCAATTCAGTAATTTCAATTAAATTTTAGTTCAGATGAGTTGTATTGTGGTAGTTGTATTACTCATTTGTGTCACTTTGTTTGGATAGATGAATAAATGTCCAGTTTGTGTTGTACTTCCCGTGTTCTGGAGGCAGATGGCGCCGCTGATCCACACCACGTATCAAGTAAAACAAAATGTAGACTATTAAACTTGTTCAAGACCACTAAGAAATATAACTACACAGATAACTATATAGAAAACAATGTTAGCATTCACACCAACGTTTGTTTCTTAAAAGCGTGTCTGCCGCTTTAAATTCTCGCGCGCTTTAAAGCAGGATGGATTCTGATTGGCTGTCAATGTTTTTAACCGTTACTCAGCTGAAAAAAAAAAAAAAAACACTCGCTAAAAATGATTTCAAAAATATCTCTCCTCTTCTGTCCTTATTGATATAGCTGTGATGTGAACTTCCCTATAATCTCACTCACAGAACTAGAAAGTTTATCAAAATGTTATTATAGAGGAGAGCTTCGGATTTAGCGACGCATGTTTACATCTCCAGGAAGAGAAAGACACAGGACACAGGAAGGAAGCGTTCGGGAGAATGGGGATGAAGGAAAGAGAGATGGATGGACGGAGAGACGAGGGTGAGGGGAACCGCTCATAATTAGCAGTGCAGGGGGCAGTAAACGCTGACAATGAGCCTCTGTTACTGACCCACACAATACTGCACTATCAGTTTCATCACGCCTGTCTCACTCTCCCTGTCTCTCTCTCTCTCTTTTTACTCAGTAATAAGCTCTGTCTCCCTCAGGCATGTATTCACAAACTTCTCTCTCTCCCAGAACCTTCTCAGTCAGAAGTTCTGCAGAGGTTAATCGACCGTCTGTGATGATGATGATGATGATCAGACAGGTTTTTGTCCGTATCGTTCCTGCTCTGCCTTTTTACCTCGTTAACTTAAAAAATAAAGTGGTGTCATTTAGTGGGATATATTTAAATAAGTGTATAGAAATATACTCTGGTCACTACTAAACATTATTAATTGATGTTAGTTAGGGTGGTGCTGTATTTAATTTCGGACAGTAAGTTCAACAGATTCTACCATTATTTAAAGGGTTAGTTCACCCAAAAATGAAAATTCGGTCATTTATTACTCACCCTCATGTCCGTTTCACACCCGTAAGACCTTCGTTAATCTTCAGAACACAAATTAAGATATTTTAGTTTAAATCCGATGGCTCAGTGAGGCCTGCATATGGGAGCAATGACATTTCCTCTCTCAAGATCCATTAATGGTACTAAAAACATACTTAAATCAGTTCATGTGAGTACAGTGGTTCAATATTAATATTATAAAGCAACGAGAATATTTTTGGTGCGCCAAAAAAACAAAATAACGACTTGTATAGTGATGGCCGATTTCAAAACACTGCTTCATTAAGCATTGTAGCATAATGAATCAGCATATCGAATCAGCGGTTCGGTTGATTTCAGCAGTTTGGCGGTTTGACATGTGATCTGAATCATGATTCGATACGCTGATTCATTGTGCCCCGAAGCTTCATATGACTATGGAAGTGACGGTAAAAATTACATCTTTCTCTCTTCTGACTTCTGTTATCAATCGCTCTCTATTTTTTCCCTCTTTTTGAAAGTCATGAAAACACTATTGTGGGATTTTTCTTTTGCTATTTATGCAAATGGAAACACAAAACATATATTTATCGAAGTCTCTCATTCACCGCTATAAAAGTTTACCCAACTATGACGACTTCCGTTTCTGAGAAACCCGGAAATGTCTATTGTGTTGTTTTTCCTCATTTTTATAAGTAGTTTTTTTTTTTTTTTAGTTTTAGTAATTGTAGATCAAGTTGTACTAAATGATAATGAGAAACGTTTCTTTGTCAACTAGCTGAAATAAAATAAGTTTGAGGTTTATACATTTTATTTCACTTAATGTTCATTTTATTTCAAGAAACATTTTTTTTTTATGGTTTAATTTTAGTTTCAGTTAAATTAACCTTGACTTGATTATTTACATGAGCAGAAAATGGATGTTCATAAACAGCTGAAGTTAGTCACTGGTTGTCAGTGACAAACTACATAATAGAAAACCTCAAATGATGTAACTTCCTGTGCCTGTGTTATTAAGAAATGGTTAAAGCAGCCTTACAATAGGCTAGCGGGATGGAAAGTGTAAATGAAGAAGAATATTTACAATTTAGATTGAAACATTTTGATTAGAGAAAGAAAAACAATGAAGAAACGTTATTGTCTCTCATTCTTTATTCTGAACCTTGAGTTCAAAGGTCAGGGGCAGGGGCAAGAGTTCAGGGGTCAGCTGCATAACCTACTTAGACTAGTATTACATGTTAGCGATCTCATTTTTTCCCTTCAAGACTGGCCAAAATTTAAAAAAAAAATTAAGTCAGTTGCATAAAAACAAAATATTGAAGTAAGATTGATTATCTCTTGGTCAGACTAGATGCAGGTGAGCAGGTGGTTTTCTTTCTCTCTTCTGCTGCTGTCTGAGACGTTCAGTCTACTAATGGACTGACTGATGTTAATTAGTGGAAGCAGGTGTAATAAACAGGTTATCATGGAGATGAATGAAATATTGATAAACTCAAGTTTAACGCTGATGTTTTGACCTATAATGATTTCAGAATTTATCCAGCCACCCGTCGCTGCTGATCTGGAGGCTTTGTTCGGTCTCACTGATAATAAAGTTGTGGTTGGTTTATGGCATTAGAAACTGATCTCAGACCAGCATTACAGGCTGCTGTATTACAGAGCAGTGATCTTAATTAAATATGATGACATGCGGTGGTTGATGGTTGTGAGATGAAGTTCTCCTACGCTGATCTGATGCTGCTGAACCAGCTGATGGAAGTAGTTTATGGTTGAGCCGCTTCTCTGATTCAATCAGTTCATTTCAAAAGTGTCTCGACACTCATTTATTTACTGCAGTTTCTGCATTCAGTGCTGGTTACATCTGTTACTTCTACTGTCAGTTCACTTTATTCTCTCGCATCTGTCGCTGCACACTTTTAAAAGGTGCTGATGATGATGATGATTAGCAATAATAATAATTATTATTCTCTAAAGATTTAAAAGGTGATATAATTATTATTATTATTAACTTATTCATTGGTATTTATTCTTGTTATTTATTTATTGTCATTATTATTATTATTCTCTTAAAAATAATATAAAACTTTTGCTAAAAATATTTTTTATTTGTTGTATTATTTAAAATTATTATTTTATCATTATTCTCTGTAAACTTTAAAAGGTGATACAATTATTATTATTATTATTATTTAAAGAAATAGTAATTCTTTATTATTATCATTATTTATCTCTGGAAAGTTTCTTCCTATCCTATTATTATTATTAACTTATTTATTCATTGGTATTTATTCTTTTTATTTATTTATTATCATTATTCTCTGTAAACTTTAAAAGGTGATACAATTATTATTATTATTTAAAGAAATATTAATTCTTTATTATCATTATTTATCTCTTTAAAGTTTCTTATTATTGTTATTAACTTATTTATTCATTGGTATTTATTCTTTTTATTTATTTATTCTCTGTAAATTATTAAAATGTGACATTATTATTATTATTATTATTATTATTATTATTAAAAAATATTAATTCTTTATTATTATTATTTTTCTCAGGAAAGCTTCTTATTATTAACTTATTCATTAGTTTTTATTTTTTATTTTTTTCCATTATTATTATTATTCTCTGTTAACTTTTAAAAGGTGCTAAAATATTATTTATTTGTTTTTTAATGATTATTTTTATCATTATTCTCTGTAAACTTTTAAACGGTGCTAAATATTATTTATTTATTTGCATTTATTATTTTTAATTTCTGTATTATTTTTATCATTTGTTTATCATTATCATCATTATTCTCAGTAAACTTTTATAATGTGCCTATTATTTGTGTATTAATTTTTAATATATTTATTGTTGTCATTATTATATTAATTTTCTGTTACTTTATAAATATTTATAAATATTACGTTGTTTTATACTATTTAATGTTAATCTATTCTTGTAAGTGTGTATTTGTAGAAACCCTCAGTAAGCAGCAGAGAGCGCTAGAGTGTCAGTTTTTTTGCATAACAAGTTAGTGTTGAGCGCCATCTGCTGGTGAGATTACAGAACTGCAGCTGATCAATCACTGTGTGAGTGTGTGTGTATGTGCAGTTGATGTAGTAGTTGATGTTGTTTAAAATGTTCAGCTGATGTTGTGACTCTAGCTCTATATCGTTCAGCAGTTTTATGTGTAAATCACAGGGTTGATCCAGTGAACAGCTGTGCAGTTGTATCCAGTCATTTTCCAGGAGTGTGGTGTTTGCATGTTTCATGAATTGAGTTTTAGACAAATGATTAACTGAAGCGTGGAGGTCACGTGATTACCGACCAGAGGTCGCAGTGCGAGTAAAAATCCGCTGGTGTGTTTAATATGGGCTTAGACATCCAAACATAGTGCAGTATAAAGATTTATTTATTTCAGTATGACATTAGAAGGTGCAACACGACAAGATAAAGTGCATTTCAGGACTTTCAAGTAAAAGTTTCTCCATCAGAACATTGTCTGAAAGATTTTCAAACGGGAAGACGCGCTTAGAAAAGGATCGTAAAAGATTCCCATCATGCAGCAGCAGCTTTATATATTTACACACATCAGATTCACCCAGAAAAAACAAGCACGATCAGAGGAAAAGCGTCTGGGGGAACGACTGATTGACAATCTAGTTTATACATTAAAGACTTGAGCGTTTTATCCCGCTACATCAGCTTATGTCACCATGTCCATCTCTTCGAGTTCAGAGTTTCACAGTACGGTTCAAAGTGTTTTTCCTCAAATATTCCACTGCATTAAACCTCATTCCCTTTTAAACGCTGGACGAGTCCAACACAAAACCATTACAATGATGTGCAACACACTTAACATGTAAAACAATCAAATAAAACGAGCGAAGACCTATGTGAAAGTATTCAAATACATATTGGTTGAATCCCAGCTAACAGGGAACATTCTCAGAACGTTCTAACAAGGTTTTTTTGAAGTTACAAACAAACGTTCTTCCAGTAATGTTAATAGAACGTTTGTTCAAAACATTGTTTCAAACACATTTTTTCAAACGTTAAAGGAACATTCCATTTTATGGGAACGTTACTTTTGAATGTTCTCTGAACGTTCTGAAACAAGTACTAGGGTCAATGACGTGATGGGTCTTTTTTTTTTGTCCAAAGGCCTCAATGATAATAAAAAACAAAGATATTACCTCCAAAGTTTGTAAGGTAGTACAACTAGATTCTCTTTTATTGAATCCAAAAGGTTTTAATTATATTTTGCTACATATAAAGGTATTTTAAAGATTTTGAAGTGCCAAAAGGTCATTAACCGTCCAAAGGCCAATACAGCCATATTCATTTGTGATTATAATATCTTAAAATGTAATAAATGTATATATTTTTTATTCTGGCATGATTTTATAACATCATATATCAACATAGTGCAAAATGGTATTAAAATTATGTGTAGAAGTCGTTGATTTGTTATGAGAAAGAATGTCCAGAAAAATTTATTTCATTGACGTCATTCAGAGTAACCAATATAAAAGGACCATTTTGAATCAAGCCATGTGGTCAGTATCATGTGACAGGATGTGACATCATTCAGACACCTGCAAAAGGACCACATGGTCATGAAGCAAAGTAACTAACTCTCTTTTAACTATTTAAAAAAAATCATGTTTTCACTTGCTTATACGCATGTCCTGAAATATCAGGTCATTTGGTACAACCGGTATAAAACATGGAAATGTTTTAGTATATTTAAAAATTTGTACTAAATATAAAATTTTTGATTGTCCTTTTGCTAGATAGCTAGATATCAGCCTGTTAGCACTATTTGAAAATATCGTCATTCGGTATAACCAAAAGTGTCATTTGGTAAAATTGAAATTTTGGTTAAACCATATGACTTTTTTGGTGACAAATTTTGTCCATCTTGTAAAAAATGACAAAAGCAGTGTTACTTGATTATAAAAACCACATAATCTCATTGATAACACTTAATAAAACTCCAAAAACCTTATTCGTCAGTGACCCAGTAACATTTAAAAAACATCAGATGAACGTCCAACTAAAACATTCAGAAATAAGGTTTTTATAACTTGATGGGAAAGTTAGCAAAATGTTCTTGGAACTTAGTTTTGTTAGCTGGGATATTAGATTAAATCATGATTATATTATTTTTTATGTAATTCATATTTTTTCTACATTTTTTACATTGCTTTGAAGATGAATTCAAATAAATGTCTGTGATTCTTTCACCGGGATGGAAATTAATTTCAGACAATTTCATCTCTCCAAACGTTCAAAAAATGGCAGAGCTGAAAGAAAAATCTATTCAAACAAACAGAACTTAGATAAAACTCTATAAATATTGCTGCGTTTACGTTCAAGTCTTTTGTTGAACTCACAGTTAACAATAAAGAAGCACGTGGTACTACGGTAACTGTAGACGTGAACGCAGCGTGACGTTACAGTACAGGGAGAAACATCAGTCCGTCCTGAGCTCGTCTCCTTTGGTGACTTTATCTGTGCTTCACTTGTTTCATTCTTGGCATCTTAGTCTGATTTTCTGTCATCAGTTTCATGGATGCGTCTGATCTCCACTGGAAGCCACATTATGTGACCCTCCCTCGTGTGATCTTGTGAATGACCATTTAGGTGACATGACATGAGGTCACGACCTTTAGGGTCGCGTGTTCCTTGAGGCCAAACACACCCACTTCCTCCTTTGGGAAGACTGCGATGAGCAAAGTACAAAACAAATGCAGGCAAGGCGAATTATATATATATATATATATATATATATATATATATATATAATAGATGTATTTATTCATATAAATATAATAAATTTAAACAAATAAATTTAGTAATTTATATAAATACATTTATTCTTTATATACAAATGTTTTACTTATCTAAATTATATTTATTTATATAAGTAAATTATTCAAATGTATCATATTTATATGATACAATATATTATATACATTTGTATTAATTATTATATATTATGTAATAAATTATGTATATATTAGTTACATTTTGTTAGTATAATAAATTTGAATAATTTACTAATACAAATATTTATATTTGTTTAAATATACATTTATATGAACATTTAAATATACATTTAATAATGAATGTGTATATAAATGTATTTAAATAAATATAATACATTATATAAACACATTTATTATTTATATATGAATGTTGTATTTGTGTTTTTTTCACATATATTATTTATGTTACGCATTTATGCACAATGCATTTATTTATATAAAAGTATTCTATTAATTTATAAATTTGTTATATTATGTAAATATACTATATATTTGAGAAATTTACATATATATTTATTTGTATAAATATACATTTATATATAAATAACATATATTTTTTTATAAATGTATTATTTGTATATAATTGTACTTATATAGAATACCTTTACATAAATAAATATATTTAGGATTTGTAAATAATATAAATGTATTTTTGTTTATAAATATATTTATATTATATAACTTATATAAATAAATATTTATATATATTATTTATTAAATAAATTAAATACTATATTTATATAAATTAATTATTCCATATAAGTATAATACATTTGAGTAAATAATTAACTTATGTAAATATTTATTTATATACATTAATTCATATATAAATAATAAATGTATTTATTTTTGTAAAGGTGGTTAAATAAATATAAATGTATTTACTTGTGGGAATGTCATATCTCGGACTCGCTCTTGTAAGTCATGGGGTCGAGCGGTATGGCAGTCTGCAGAATGTCAAACTCAATCTGATTGTCCATGTCTAATACGCAGAGCATGTTGCTGCCGGAGGTCATTGTGGCCGAGTCCTGGAACATTTTCTGGAAGTCTGTGGGAACCCTGGTCAGATTCTCGCCCGTCCGCTCCTCCTCGTCCTCTCCGCAGCACAGCGCCACCTCGTTCTCATAGCAGAAGGCGCTGGGTGAGTGCGGTGGGAAGAGCGTTTGGGCCCCGCGGTGGCAGCGGCTGTCCGGCGTCTCGGAACGGGACGAAGCGGACGAATGGCGCCCAGTCAGTTCTTTCAACTCCTTAGCGCTGCAGGCGGGCGTCGAGGGAACCTCGTAGGTTTTGTGGAAGTGAGCGTAATCGACCTTGTAGCGGTCGCGGTCCTCAAAGATGACTGGCTCGAAGCGGTGACCCCAAAGGATCTCGCGGGAGAGGTAGGAACTTCGCGTTTGCGTGGTCATGGCCGTCGCCTCCACCATTCCCTCCAGAATTACCACGATCTCAAAGTCATCAGACTCGAGGTCCGCTCGGCTCATGGTCCAAAGCGGCGAGTCCTCGTCGATCTCGTGCACAATGACCAAAGGCGACACTAAGAAGAGGCGATCGGTGCCTTCATCGTAGCCCACGTTTAGATCCATCTGTTCGAGCGGGATGAACTCGCCTTCAGCCGTCACGTAGGGTCGGATGAGCTGCGCCCGGACGTGAGCCTCAACAATGTGGCTCCGCCGAAGGTTCCCGACTCGCCACATCAAGCACAGCTTCCCGTCACGCAGCGCAATCACTGCGTTCTGGGAAAAAAGCAAGGTTTGGTTCCTCTTCTTTGGACGTGCCATTTTGGCCATGATGGTGCCAATCATGAAGGAATCAATGATGCATCCAACAATCGATTGCACCACCACCGTCACGATCGCTACGGGACACTCTTCGGTCACGCAGCGCCAGCCGTAGCCAATAGTGGTTTGGGTCTCAATGGAGAACAGGAAGGCCCCTACAAATCCCTCCACATGCAGCAAACATGGTTTCCACTGCTTCCCACCACTGACGCGATCATTATCGAAGTCCCCGTGAGCCAGAGATACGCTGTAGAAGATCAAGCCAAAGATGAACCAGGACACCAAGAAAGTGGAGCAGAAGATCATAAGCAGGTACCGCCAGCGGATGTCCACACACGTTGTAAATATATCCGCCAGGTACCGCCACGGCTTGTCGTCCATGTTGGTGAAGACCACATTGCACTGGCCGTTCTTCTTGACGAAGCGGCTGCGCAGCTGGCCTCCACCGGACGTGGAGATCCTCCCGTTGTAGCCGGAGCCCATCGCCATCGCTGACGCGCTCGGACCTCCGCTCCTCCGGGGGAGTGCAGCCGGCCAGAGCCGTGGCCGTTGTGGAGGCCAAGGGTGGAGATCTTCAGTGCCTCCTCGTCAGGAGACACGATGCTGTACCTGAGAGAGAGGACAGAAGAGTTTGGGGTCAGAAAGCCGGACTGATTTGAATCTTCATTAAACTGAATTGAGCTTAAAGGATTAGTTCACTTTAAAATGAAAATTTACTCACCCTCAAGCCATCCTAGGTGTATATGACTTTCCTCTTTCTGATGAACACAATCTGAGTTATATTAATAAATATCCTGACACATCCAAGCTTTATAATGGCAGTAAACGGGTCCAACGAGTTTGAAGCTGAAGAAAGTGCATCCATCCATCATAAATGTACTCCAGGGGGGGTTAGTAAAGTCCTTCTGAAGCGAAGAGATACGTTTATGTAAGAAAGATATCCATATTTAACAAGTTATGAAGTCAAATATCTAGCTTCCACCAAACCGCATATTCAACATATTCAACATAGAAAGAAAGTGTGATGCCTCTCGCATGCCTTAAGTATTCAACTTCCGGAAAAAGTGTAACTGGCATTGCGGTCTGGCGGAAGCTCGATATTTTACTTTATAACTTGTTAAATATGGATATTTTTCTTACACAAATGTAGCCCTTCACTTCAGAAGGTCTTTATGAACCCCCCTGGAGTACATTTATGATGGATGGATGTACTTTCTTCAGCTTAATACTCATTGGTCCCGTTCACTTCCATTATAAAGCTTGGATGCGTCAGGATATTTATTAATATAACTCAGATTGAGTAAAGCTTGGGCTAATTTTCATTTGAAAGTGAACTAATCCTTTAATAATTACACTGTTGTCTTCTGTAGGTCTGCTTTATAACCAAAATTTAATTCATAATTGATGAATTTTGCAACATTGATACTTATTGAACTGAATCAACATAGAAGCTCAATTGAATATGTTTCATAATTGATACATTTTACAACATCAATAGTTGTTGAACTGAATTGAGGGTTGAATAATGGTACTATTGTCTTTTGTAGATCTGCTTTATAGCTGAAATTCAATTAGTAATTGATGAATTTTGCAACATTGACACTGTTATTGAACTAAATTGAATCAACATTGAAGCTCAGCTTAATTTCATAATTGATTAATTTTGCAACATTGACATTGTTATTGAACTAAATTGAATCAACATTGAAACTCAGTTTAATTTCATAATTGATGAATTTGCAACATTGACACTGTTATTGAACTAAATTGAATCAACATTGAAGCTCAGCTGAATGTTTCATAATTGATGAATTTGCAACATTGACACTATTATTGAACTAAATTGATTCAACATTAAAATAAACTTAGCTGAATTCAGTTACAGCTGTAAATCATCTCTACATTATTCTTTTTATAATTGGTTAGTTTTGCAACATTGATACTTATTGAACTGAATCAACATATAAGCTCAACTGAATGTTTCATAATTGATATATTTTACAACATCAATAATTGGTGAACTGAATTGAGCTGAATAATGGTACTATTGTCTTCTGTAGATCTGCTTTATAGCTAAAATTCAATTAGTAATTGAATTTTAACTGTTATTGAACTAAATTGAATCAACATTGAAGCTCAGCTGGATGTTTCATAATTGATTAATTTGCAACATTGACACTGCTATTGAACTAAATTGATTCAACATTAAAATAAACTTAGCTGAACACTATTGTCTTCAATTTCAGCTGTAAATCATCTCTACATTAGTCTTTTTATAATTGATGAGTTTTGCAATATTGACACTGTTATTGAACTGAATTGAATCAACATCCTAGCTAACTAAAATATGTTCTGAGAGAGTTTTGCTTGTTTCTATTAAGTGGCAAAAACAATTGTCTGAATGTTCTTTGAACATTATATTTTATTATTCCATTCTACAAACATTATTGTAATGTTCCTGTTACTGGGATTGAATAACACTATTGTCTTTTTAAAGCTGCTTTACAGCTGAAATTGAACTTGTTTCAAAATTAAGTCTGTATCATTGATTCTATTATTTTCCTGTTATTACTATGAGGCTGCTTTAAAACAATCTGTATTGTATAAAGCGCTATATAAATGTGATGGAGGACAGGTCAAGAGCTGTAATCTGATTGGAGCATTTGTTCTTTCCAGTGACCGCTCTAAAGGACACGCACTCACTTCAGATAAACCATGAGTCACTAATGCGTATCCTTCCAGAAACACAGGACAAATCCTCCTGATGAATTCCTGAACTTTTAACGAATGGACTGTCAGTGGAATCAGAACTGACTGTTTCTCCATTCTTTCACTGTCTCTCTCTTTCAGTTTTTGTCCATGAAGGGTCGAGGGACTCAGGTGTGAGTTACCTGCCCCTCATCTGGGATTATGAGGGAAGGCGAGTCATTTAGCCATATCAGGATTGCGGTCAGTGAAGGTTTAGGGATTATAACCTGATCCATATCTCTCTCTCACATACACACACACCTATACTAATAAACAAACACATAAACAGTCTGACAGTGTTACTGACTCTCAATCATCTACTGATGTTTGGTGGAGCACAAGAGCGACTGTAAATGACATTAAAAGCTGCAAATTAAATAGCATTCTTGTTTGATTTTGTTGACATTTTGAAGATAAAGGTTTTTACCAAGGGAATTTTGGATGTCTTTTTATCAAAATGTTTTTAGGAATAAAATGATATTTAAACAAACCCCTCAGTAAAAACCTTCAGAATATAGTTAGGAATAAAACTGTAAGTTTTGGTGCATGTAAGTGCTGCTGAAGTGGAGATGCAAATATTTAAAGATATTTATTGTAAGAGAAATCTACTGATGCAAATAGATAAAGTGCAATAAAATAAACACTTCACTGTATTTTGGATGTTTTCTCTCTGCTAGTCTTAAAGGAAAAATGTTATGAAAGCAGGAGTTCAAAAAGACTCAAACCAGCTGAGAAAATGAGCAAAATCATTTTAAGACTTGAGCATTTTACTATTTGTTCTATAGATGTCAAGGATATTTTACCCAAAAATGATAATTCAGTCATCATTTATTACCCCTCATGTCATTTCAAACCTCTATGACTTACTTTTTTATGTTGAACCCAAAAGAAGATATTTTGAAGAATGTTGAAAACCAAACAACACAGCTTTCATTGTATGGACAAAAAACAATGAGACATCTCTCAAAATACCTTCTTTTTTGTATAATAGATAATATATCTTAATATTATTAAGAGGTATTTTACCCAAAAAATTACAGGGTTAGTTCACCCGAAAATGAAAATTATATCATTAATTACTCACCCTCATGCCGTTCCACACCTGTAAGACCTTCGTTCATCTTCAGAACACAAATTAAGATATTTTTGATGAAATCCAATGGCTCAGTGAGGCCTGCATTGCCAGTTAAGTAACACTTTCAGATGTCCAGACAGCTACTAAAAACATATTTAAAACAGTTCATGTGACTACAGTGGTTAAACCTTAATGTTATGAAGCGACTAGAATACTTTTTGTGTGCCAAAAAAGCAAAATAACGACTTTATTCAACAATATCTAGTGATGGGCAATCTCAAAACACTGCTTCATGAAGCTTGGAAGCTTTACAAATCTTTTATTTCGAATTGTTTCGAATTTTGTTAGAAATCTTTTGTTTCAAATCTTTTGTTTCAGAGTGTGTATCAAACTGCCAAAGTCACGTGATTTCAGTAAACAAGGCTTTGTTATGTCATAAGTGTTTTGAAATTTCAAAGGTTCACCACTGATACGCACTCCGAACCACTGATTCGAAACAAAAGATTTGTAAAGCTTCGAAGCTTCGTGAAGCAGTGTTTTGAGATCACCCATCACTAGATATTGTTAAATAAAGTCGTTGTTTTGTTTTTTTGGCGCACAAAAAGTATTATCTTCATAACATTAAGGTTGATAAATGAACTGTTTTAAATATGTCTTTAGTAGCTTTCTGGGCATCTGAAAAAGGAAATGATCTTGCTGGCAATGGAGGCTTCACTGAGCCATCGGATTTTATCAAAAATATCTTAATTTGTGTTCTGAAGATGAACGAAGGTCTTACGGGTGTGGAACGACATGAGGGTGAGTCATTAATGACATAATTTTGATTTTTGGGTGAACTAACCCTTTAATAATCTGTCATAATTTTTCCAAACCATGGATGTTTTTTGTGCCCCGATCTGATTTAAGTCATTGAATGCTGAGTATCTGCCAGTACCGATACTTGAATTTTCCTAGTGGTTTGCGCACGCTTTAAGTACATTAAAGTTATAGTGTAATGGCAGATAAAAATAAATAGTAAATAAATGATTTTTGAGTGATTCAAACAAGGAAGCTTGAACTCATTGGTTCTCGCACGTCACACATGCAACATTTGAGCTACTTGTCCTTTTCATGGCGATCGCCAGTTGGCAAACACACTTGAAGGTGCTTACCTTACCTTAAAAAAACACATTTAAAAAAAAAACACTGCATGTTTTTAATGTTCTGGGAACGTTAGATGGGCGATGAGTAAACTCTGCATATTTTTGAGCCAAATTTTATCCCATATTGCTCACTATCAAATGACCCATAAATCGTAAATGCACACACACACACACACACACATGTTCTGGTCGTACCTGTTGGCTCGGTTGCTTCCCATGTTGTATTTGATCTTCACCGTGTTTGTGCTGCTGTCTTCAGTGATGCGACAGAACAACGTTCTCCGTTTACTCTGAAAGATTGGGGATCGGCATCCTAACAGACGACGCACAGGCCTCGATGTTTCTCACACACTGCAGCCAAAGAAAAACAGAAGCGTCAGACGTGATGTGGAGAACATTCAGTCTGATTCGGAGAGGTTTGATTTGAAGTGGACAGAAACTATATTTGTGTTCTGGTTTGGATGCCGTGATCTGGGTCAAAGCAGTGGTTAAAATAGACCTGACGCACACACTCTCACACACACAGATGTAGGCTAACAACATCACTGATTTGCATGTTCTCTAAATGTTTATATTTGACCATTCTTACATTCAGAGAAAACATTTAAACCATTCCAGCCTAATAATCTTCATGAAAAAAAGACTTTTCTGTCGCTCTCTACAATAAATGGCTACTTGCTTTGACATTCAGGCATTGAGTGTCCAAATACACACAAAAAAAAAAAAATATATTTAGGTCTAAATTTAAGATTCATGCATTTGAGTTCCATATAAAATCTCCAGTTTTAACATAAACTGCATATTTGTCAGCCATACATAAATAAAACTGGTCAGATTTCTGTAATAGTCCTAATAAACTTAATACATAATAACTAGGTTTATATATTTAAGAATAAATGAAATTTGCTTCAATCTCATATATTTCAACAAACTGAATATTGCTTGTTCTACAGCTAGCCATACTTTTGTTCATACTTTTTAACTGAATACATTTAACAGATTTATGCTGATTCTAAGCAATTTGAAGTATGATTAGTATGATTATTTTAATAAAATTACATGTATATAGTTAATAATAAACTATGCCAGAAATCCTACCAGTTTCATTTATGAAGACAAGTGACAAATATGCATCACATAATAAACTAATAAACTTAATATGCAAGTCAAATGTCTGAATGTCTTTAAATTAAATGTCAAAATATCTATGTTGCATTTATTGTACAAAATCTTTGAAAACTTTTTTTCATGAAAATATTTTAAAGTCTAATAAATGTTATTAAATAAAGTCAATGTTTAATATTTATTTTGAGTAAATCTGGGCAGTTGACTAAATGTTTTTTGTTTATGTCTTTGTGTTTGTTCAGTCATGTTCAGTCTTATTGTCTATAAAGTGTTTACATTTGCTTATTGTGGATCTTGGAGCCTACTGATATGGTTTCATGTAATGAAATTGTTGGTCATCTAAAACCAACTCCCTGTCCTCTGGATATTATTCCACCTCATTTCCTTAGAAAATCATGACACAGTTGGTTCTGGCCTGTTATTGGTTATTAACAAATGCTCGTCTACTAGCTCCTTCCCTGACAGTCTTAAATTTGCTGACGCCATATCTTAAAAAACCAAGCCTGGATCCTTCCTCTTTTTCTAACTTTTGTCCTATCTCCATTTTATCTCAAATATCCTTGAGAAAGTTGTACTGACACAATTAGAGTCATATTTGGCTGTGAATTCTCTTCATGAAATGTTTGGATTTAAAGCTTTACACAGTACTGAATCTGCCCTTTTAAGAGTTTCAAGTGATATTTTTACAGAAACTGATTCTGTGAAATCCATGGCTTTAGTTTTATTAAATCGGAGTGCTGCATTTGATTTGTTCGACCATGAGGTCCTGTTGACACGTCTGGAGATATCTGCAGGCACAGACTTACAGTATTTCTGTTCTTATCTGACAAACAGATGGTTTAGTGTTTGTATTGGTCATCAGTCCTCCTCTAGTATATCTCTGTGGAGTCCAACAGGGATCAATCCTCAGGCCGGTATTGTTTTCCCTTTACACTTTTACACTTAAAACTACCTTATGCTTCCATTTTTAATAAATATGGAGCATCCTTTCATCTGAAGATACTCAGATCTATTTTCCCTTAAAATATAACAATAAATACAGCTTACAACCACTGTTGGCCTGTTTAAAAGGACTCAAGCTTTGTCTTTCAAGGAATTTTCTAAATTTAAATTAAAATAAAAAGAAATAATTCTATTTGGGCCTAAGGAAAACTACAAACGGTTGACAGTGGTTCTCTTGCCCCATATGAAACTCAATGTGCTAGAAATCTGTGCATCTGTGCAATTCAACTTTTTAAAGTAAAACCCTTTTTATCCTAGAGTAACTTCCAAACTGTGATTCATGCATTCGTAACAACTCATCTAGATTGTTGTAATTCTCTTTATTATGGTGTCTCTTAGTCTTCCCTCTCCCATCTACAGCTCACGCAAAACGCAGCTGCAAGACTTCTCCCGCAAATACGAGCCGGTAACTCCAATTTTAACTGCACTTCATTGGCTACTTGTCAAATTTAGAATTGATTTTAAAATGCTAAAGTCCTCATCAATTTGGCACCTCATTACCTGAATAATCTTCTCTGTCCGTACACTCCTAGAACTCTGAGATCCAGTGACTCATCGTACCTAGATCTAGACTCAAAAAACGAGGCCATAAATAAATATTGTATTGCATTTTATATTTCACTCATTACACTTGAAATTACATAAAAGTGACTAGAGACAGATTTCTGTTTGATGATCTCTGTCATCACATACATCAATCAAGAGATTTGTATGTCTTGTGATCATTTAAACTGAAATGATGTAGTAAATGGTTCAAGTTCTTCATGTGGAGGATTGGGAGACGCAGATGTCAACAGGACAGACGCATGTGACTCAATAACTGCTCTTTACAATGAAAATGGACTTAACCTTTGTTACACAACACAAACACATTTAATCCCTGGTTGTGTGTGTGTGTGTGTGTGAGGAGAAGGTTTCTTTCTTGATTCCTCCTAATCCAGTAAATGATTTCTGAATAATCTCCTCATCTCTCATTTTTAACAGTGATATGAGGAGCAGATCAAGAGAAACTAGTCCTGAGGATCCTGCAGTGTAATCTGAGATGCTGTGTGTGTGTGTGTGAGTGACAGAAGGTGAGTTCAGACTTGAGCAGATCTGATATTTTAGTATTCTTTACTAGATAAATAATGAAGATCTTGATTAGGGATGCACCGATATGAAAATTTTGGCCAATACCGATAACCGATAATTATTTATATTTGAAAGCAAATAACCAATATTGGCTGATAAATCTAAATCCAAATTTTTATATAATTTTTGAGAGCCTCTTTACAAAAACAAAAGTTTCACCATTAAAAGCCATGTCCCAAGCACACGATAATAATGTTCTCATTATAATATTATGTAGCCTATATGACAGACTTATGATGTGCTTAACTATATAAGTGATTTCAATCATATTTCAAGCAATTCAAAACCATAATGGTGAAAAAACAATCTGAAGTGTCTCAGCTGAACACTCTAAAAAATAAAACATTGGTTCAACAAATAAAAATATGTTAACGTTTTCCACTAGAATTTTTAACTTAAGCCAATTGGGAGAATTACATTAATTCAAAGCAATATTTTGAGTTGATCAAACATAATGTTTTAAGTAAAGTGAAGACGTTTTTTTAGCCACAGTAAAAACACATTTCTAAGTAACATGAACTTAATAATTGTCAACATGAATGCAACTATTTAAGTTGATCCAACATAATGTTTTAAGAAACATTTTGGACACAATAATACGCATTTCTAAGTAACATGAACTTACCAAGCACCGCATTAACAGAAACTCTTCTAAATTAGCATAACAACACACTAATTACTGCTAAATCTCCCTTACCATTAATCTTGTGCAAAAACCATTATATAACACTTAATTTTAGCATTTACTCTCCCTTTCAAGTGCCATGGGCAAAGCATGATGGGAAATATAAATCCCAGCCCAGTTTCACGTCTAAATTAAAAGAAGTGTTCATACAACTCAAAACAATGAAACATGTTTACACGTCATCAGATTGTATTTTACATTAACAGAACTTAAAATTAAATACATTTTTGATTAACTGAAAATATCGAATCAATAGGCATAATATGTGTGTCATCCAAGCTTAATAAAATAACAATTACAAGTAAAAAGTCTAACAGCATTTCAGAACTTGATTTTTTATTTCACAACAATATATATATAACTAAAGGTCCCCTGAATTAGTTTTTAGAGTGAAGGAAATAATCCATTTTTTCTTGGCTTTAATATATCAGCTTGACCTATATGATAACATTAAAACTGAACATATATCGGCTGATAACAATATGGTGGCAGATATATTGTGCATCTTTTGATGTGCTTTTTTTTTATAATTTTAATTTCTATTAATTATTTTTGATTTATTGTGTTTTTACAGTGGTCCCAATAAGTATGTGTTCACCGCAGTCACATTTTCACTTTATGGGAACGTTACTTTTCATTGTTCTCTGAACGTTCTGACACAAGTAGTAACATTTAAAAAAAAAAACATTAGACAAATGTCTAACTAAAACTTAAAAAACAAAACAAAACAAAAACACTATGAACAATGTATAAATAATGTTTTTGTGCTAACCTTTTGAGAACATTACTGAAGACCAGATAACTTTGAACAAACATTCTGTATCAATGTTACTGGAAGAACGTTGGTTTCTTTGGTTTTCACTTAATTTCACTTTTTAATTCTTATTTTATCCAGGAAAAATCCACTTTTATGCACTGCATTCAATACATTTAAACAGGTCATGCATGGGAATTGAACCCATGACCTTGCTGACATTGATAGCGCCATGATCTCCTGTCTGAGCCACAGGACTGTTCAAACAAGCCAAGTTCATCACATTAACTATCAGCATGATCCACTTATGAGAAACAAACACAATACTGACTGTCTTCATCTTCAACACTATCTCTATTGATTCAGCATTCAAAACAACAAACTTCTGTCTGTACTAATATTCAGACATTTAAGTGTTATTTTGGTGTTCAGATACTTTTTGTGGGCATTATAGGCTACTAACAGGGAACATTCTCATAACTTTGGCTAACGCTCTGGCAAGATTCTCTCATAAGTATGAACAAAGGTTCTTCCAGTAACGTTCGTTCAAAGTTATCTGGTCTTTAATAAATGATATTTTTGGCGGAAATTACAATGTTGTCTGTTTTGAGAGTTGATAGACTTTTTTTCATACAGTTTTGACAATATGAACCATAATTTGTACTGTGGTACTTTGCTATATACCATGGTACTGAATGATTACCAAATGCATACCACAGTATTTGCATGTAGCCTATATTATGGTATTAGGCATTGTCCAAACTATAACTAAAACAATTGTACATTTCTGTACGACTGGAAACATCAGTGCATTGAGTGCATTAAGCCCTCATTGATCAGGGGAATCAAATGAAGTCACGTGGCAGATTCTCCGGCACATTTAGCGCTTTCCACTGGAAACTAGCCGTCTGACACGCCTCAAATGAGCGAGACGTCAGAACTCCAGTTTCCCGCGCTTCGAAGTTTAAACACCTTTGAGGTAAATAGTGTGTCAGAAAACTTTAAAATTACTCCAAACATACCGCAGGGCTTTCATTGTGCGGCAGATGTTGGTCTCAAATCTGCGGGATTGAGACTGTGACATAAAATATGACGCGCAGGTAAGTTTAGCGCGCGCGGTAAATCCGGTAAAGCTCCAGATGCGGAGCGCGAATCAGTGCGTGATCTCAAACAGAGAATAATCTCTTTTCATTACAACATCAGGTTTCTTTTCTCTGTTTCAGCCGCATTCATCCTCCATCTGACCATCTGTACGCCAGTCCTTTAAATCGGTGTTTATGTTAGTGAAAATTACGAATAAATGTACCTAAATCAAATAGTCTGTTATTTAAAACATTAGTTTGTACGTATACACCACTCTTATTGTTATAAAACAGAACAAATGTATATATATTTATCATATACTGTCAAAAATTTTACACAGTAACGTTATGCAGGAGACATCTTTATCCTAAAGCCGTTAATAAATAACTTCAAATGGACGTCATAATGGAGGGAAAAACTCTTAAATCACTAATAAAGAGACATCTGACTTACTGTACACAAGAAGATATGAAGAATTACTCACCTTAATGAAGCAAATATCTAATCTGTAAACGTGTTATTTGCCTTAAACCTGTCTTCTGCTCGAGGTCACTTCGTGTTTTGGCGGTAATTAAGCGCGCGCTCCGTTCTCTCTTCCTTTTTTTTATTCTCCGAAAACACCCATCTTTAACACGATATTACCAGCGCCGCGGTTTTTTTTTTAATTCATGTTTTCTTGTAGTTTTCGCAGGTTAATCCCTCCGGTCTCTCTTCTTTGACTTCACTCACGCGGTAATCTCCGAGCGCGCGCGCGCTCTCCTCCTCATCCTCGCGGTCTCGCGCTCATGTGGGTGACCGGCGGATAACGGGGGAGGAGGAGGAGAAAGATGCGAGCCTGTCACTGCGATTATGTTCACTTCAGATTGATGTCAAGTGAAATTCAGTCCAAATTAGTCCAGACATGATGGATGTGGGAATGAAATGAAAGACCGTCGATTGACTTGTTCCGTTTATATTCAGTGTCCTGACTGAATTATCTTTGTGTTGCTTCTGTCTGTGGGATAAATGCCCATTTTCGTCATTTTCATTTTCTTCAATGCTACAGAATTTATTCTTAGAGGGAGTGTTTCTTGCTTTCTTCTCTTGTCAAAGTATTTTAGCATCCAAACATAAAATGTTCTCTCGTGTATCTCTTTTTGTGTTTTCTGAGTAGAAAATGAACACAGATTCAGATTCAGAAAGAATATGACCAAAACTGGGGTTCTTTCATAATCTAGACTATACACACTTTTAAAAATAAGGGTGTTTTTGCAGTGATACCATACACTTAAAAATAAAGGTTCTTTATTGGTTCCATGAAGAACCATTAGAATCCATGGAAACTTTCCATTCCGAAAAAGGTTCTTTATAGTGGAAAAAGATTCTTTAGATCATTTGAATGTTCTTCACACTAAGAAAAATGAATAAAGGTTCCAAAAGGGGGTTTTCGCAGCGAGGCCCGAGAACAGGGGTGTCCAAACTCAGTCCTGGAGGGCCACTGTCCTGCAGAGTTTAGCTCCAACTTGCCTCAACACACCTGCCTGGGCAGCGTTTCCCAAAAGCATCGTAAGCCTAAGTTGATCGTAGCTCCATTGAAACCAATGGAGCTACGATCAACTTAAGCTTACGATGCTTTTGGGAAACGCTGCCCTGGATGTTTCTAGTATCCATAGTAAGATCTTGATTAGCTGGTCAGGTGTGTATAATTGGGGTTGAAGCTAAACTTTGCAGGACAGTGGCCCTCCAAGAACAGGATTGGACACTCATGCCTTAGAAGAACCATTTTTGGTTCCACAAAGAACCTTTCAGTGATTCAGTTCTTAAAGGAAGAAAATTTTAATAGTCTAAATAATCTTTATCCACTATAAAGAACCTTTTGTGGAATTGAAAGATTCCATGAATGCTAAAAGTTCTTCATGGAACCAATAAAGAATGTTTAGTTTTAAGAGTGAAGAAACTGAAAAATCTACAGAAATGAGAAATTCCAGTCTATCTGATGAAAACAACATGTTTACAAATACAAAAATGAACAGGTTCACCACAACTTGCATCCTAAGAAACACATGAATGTCTGTGAACGTTGCTTTAATGACCTCTGATCTGTATTTCTGTCCTGATTATTTCGTTTGAGAGATTCTAGAGCGGTGACTACATGGTTTCTATGGAGATGCACGGTTGTTGTGTGAGCTCTTATTTTTGGCGGTGGAGGCCTGAATGAGGAGGTGGGCAAATCCGAACATATGACAGCCGTGGAGTGACAGTAGGAGTGTGTGTGGGAGAAAATACAGAGACAGATGAGCTGAGACGAGAGGATCCTGCTAGGACATCATGGAATGAGGCCGTGTTTAATAAGAAGACAAACAAAAATGTGCTCTTGTTGTTTCAGTGCACAAGTCATACTCAAAGCAACTTTAATCTATACATTCATGCACACACACATATATATATATATATATATATATATATATATATATATATATATATATATATATGGGCAAGCTTAAGGATTTGAGCGAGTTTGACAAGGGCCAAATTGTGATGGCTAGAGGACTGGATCAGAGCATCTCCAAAACTGCAGCTCTTGTGGGTGTTCCCGGTCTGCAGTGGTCAGTATCTATCAAAAGTGCTCCAAGGAAGGAACAGTGGTGAACCGGCGACAGGGTCATGGGCGGACAAGACTCACTTATGCACGTGGGGAGCGAAGGCTGGCCCGTGTGGTCCGATCCAACAGACGAGCTACTGTTGCTCAAAAAGTTAATGCTGGTTCTGATAGAAAGGTGTCAGAATACACAGTGCATCACAGTTTGTTGCGTATGGAGCTGCATAGCTGCAGACCAGTCAGGGCGCCCATGCTAACCCCTGTCCACCGCCGAAAGAGCCAATAGTGGGCACGTGAGCATCAGAACTGGACCACGGAGCAATGGAAGAAGGTGGCCTGGTCTGATGAATCATGCTTTCTTTTACATCACATGAATGGCCGGGTGCGTGTGTGTCGCTTACCTGGGGAACACATGGCACCATGATGCACTATGGGAAGCAGGCAAGCCTGCGGAGGCAGTGTGATGCTTTGGGCAATGTTCTGCTGGGAAACCTTGGGTCCTGCCATCCCTGTGGATGTTACTTTGACACGTACCACCTACCTAAGCATTGTTGCAAACCATGTACACCCTTTCATGGAAACGGTATTCCCTGGTGGCTGTGGCCTCTTTCAGCAGGATAATGCGCCCTGACACAAAGCAAAAATGGTTCAGGAATGGTTTGAGGAGCACAACAACGAGTTTGAGGTGTTTTCTTGGCCTCCAAATTCCCCAGATCTCAATCCAATCGAGCATCTGTGGGATGTGCTGAACAAACAAGTCCAATTCATGGAGGCTCCACCTCACAACTTACAGGACTTAAAGGATCTGCTGCTAACATCTTGGTCCAGATACCACAGCACACCTTCAGGGGTCTAGTGGAGTCCATGCCTCGACGGGTCAGGGCTGTTTTAGCAGCAAAAGGGGACCAACACAATATTAGGAAGGTGGTCATAATGTTATGCCTGATCGGTGTACATATTTGCCTGTGCTAATGTGTCATAATTACTATTGTTTGGCAAATTTTCACAGATGCAATCCAGTAATTTCAATTGGAATCCATGTGTGGGCGAAAGTTTTCACCCCTTGCAGATTTCACAAGGGGTTGAAAACACCAAATTGTGTGCGATTTTTGAAGGTCCACCCCCAAACATAACTATAAGCAGATTGTATGAATTAGTCACCAACTGAGCAAATAGTTACATATTTCCATGAGATTGTGTTGGTGCTTCATACAATGAACCCTTTATCCCTGCAAAACTTCACCGAAAATGAAACTTAATGCTGCTGTCATAATGAGAAGTTAAAGTATGACACAAACAGCTTCGCACTGGTAGTTAAGAGACTAAATGTTTAATAAGTCTATATTCATTTGTTTTGATTGGATATAAAACATCCCTCCTCTCCAGATCAGAGAGAGAGACAGACAGACGCTCAGACAGACAGGTGATCCTCTCTGACTCAAGCGGGACATGACCCAAAACCTAAATACCACACACACACACAGACACACAGGGTCGATGGTGGTAGCATGAGGTCAGAGGGTGAAGGACGCAGAGGTCAGGAAGAAATTTAATGCACTTTTACCCTCATATGAGAGAGAGACCTAAAACGAAGCTAAAGACCTGAAACTTCTATCCTTATCATTTTTACATCTGTCAATCATCCCAAATATGAGTGAACAAAAATATATTCTAAGAACGTTTTGCTAACGTTCTCAGTAAGTTGAATGTTCTCAGAACATTCAAAGTGTTCAAAAATATTTTTAAAAACTGTTTTATCTTGGTTTTTTGCAAATAGAAAAAAAAATGTAAGGGAATGTTCCATTTTAGAATGTTTTTGTGTTTACATTTTGATAACATTATTAAAGACCAGGCTACTTTGAACGAATGATCTATTAACGTTTTTGGAATTCTCTTAACGTTGCAGAACGTTAGCTAAAGTTCCGAGAATGTTCCCTGTTAGCTGGGATTAAGTGCCATTTGTTTCTATGAATATGAAGACAATACTCAGATTTGCTGTAACATCTGCTCCTCAAACATGTCTGAAATTACTGTGAGAGAGAGGCAGTGACACAGCACAACAGAACAGAGTGATTGTTCGAGGCCAGTGTGTGTGTGTTTGTGTGTGTGTGTGTGTGTGTGTGTGTATTAATAGCCTGTAATCGCCTCTGGGCGTCCTGATAAATTCCCACGACCTCTGATGGACACACCATTGTCTCCGTCAGTTTTCCAGGTTTTCCTTTCCTTCTGAAACAAGAGCGCACTGCTGTTCTTCCCTCTCACCCCAGTGTTTTTCTCTCTTTTCACCGGTTAAGTAGCTTGTCCTGCGTGTTGTGGCCGTTCACGCAGTCGTGTGGAAACTCTCTCGTTTTCTGCCGTTTTGCACACTACTGCGGTGTTTCACAGTTATGTAAGAAAGAACCTTTGCTAACTTCCTAATTTGATCCCGAATGGTTGACTGCCCCTCTCTCTGTCACACTGAGTTTACATGCGACACTCAGTCCAGCCATTCAAACGCACCCAAAATGCTTAAACAGACTCACAGCACTGAAGGTAAACGGTGTCTCTCACAAACGCTCATTCAGACGTCAGGAGAACACATATGAACAGCATCATGCGCTAAATATTTGTTAATGCCCTGCAGTTCATCCACATTTATCTCAAAGAGGAATTAACTCCGCTAACAGGGAACGTTCTCAGAACTTTGGCTAAGGTGTTCAATGTTATGAACAAACGTTCTTCCGTTAATTAACGTTAATAGAATGTTTGTTCAAAGTTATCTGTTCTTTAATAATGTCAAAACGTTCTACATCGGTTCATGGAACGTTTTTTTCCCCTCTGAAGAATTCTGACATTCCGTTTCAGAACGTTCAGGAACATTCAAAAGTAACGTTCCTATGATGTTTACAAAATGTTAAAATGGAATGTTCCCTGTTTTAAAACATGTAAACATTTATAAACATGAACTGGACGTTTTAAACGTTCAGATAACAGTCAGAAATAACGTTTATACAGGTTAACTTTATGTAGCTTACGTTAGCTAGCTAAGTGTTTAGAACATATTTTTGTTAGCTTGGCTCAAAGTAGGCTAAAGCTTTTACAACAGGTTCTTGCATGAGCCATGAAATGAATAAATCATTTAGGACCTGAAGTATATGTGATTTTCTTTTGTCTGTCTGTTTGTTTGGATTAGTTTGTCGTGTTATATCATGTACATAATGTTTTGTGAGTGTATTATGCAGTATAAGAGGGAGTTTTACTGTCCTCTAGAGGAAAACACTGGTATAGACACTGTCCACTTTATCCTTCTCTACACTTTCATTCTTTATTTTGACGATCTAATGCATTACTTTATTTATTCAAGCTTGTTTATCGCAACATAATATAGCATACTGCTGCAGTTTTATTTAATTATTATTTTGCACTATGACTATTTTACGCTCCATTTGAGTATAATAATTTAAATTACATATTTTGCATTATTCACATTGTATGCAGCTGAACTGCAAATGCTTGACAATGCAAATCTCAGAGAGAGAGAGAGAGAGAGAGAGAGAGAGAGAGAGAGAGAGAGATTTGAGCTGTGATATGAATGTAGCCAAAGCAGCGGATCTGTGTGGTCTGTTTCACAGCTGAACTTCCAGTGTTTTCCATCCGAAGTCACAGAATGACAAGCTAAAATAAACCTACAAAGCCCACCTACGTAATGATGAGCATCTGTAGAAACAAACAAGAGATATCTGTATGGGCCATTCTACAGAATTGGTTCAAAGTCAGAGTTGGAAACGTCTTGAAAAAAATGTCTTTTTCCACAAATTTTGTATGTATGCAAATTGTATAATATCCAAGGTACACATTTCTATTAATTGTACAGTTAATTCTCATAGTGTATTTTCAGAAAGTTTTGGAATATTTTTCCTCTACCCAAATTTGTCATTACCGAAACACAATGATAAAGGGTTACATTGACCTATTAAGATTTTGTTTACACCTTGTAAATATATTTTTGCTATTAAAAAAAAAGTTTTCACAGGTAAATCAATAACAATTACAATTTTAACAATATTTCAAGTGTAATTTATGAGATTTGTTGTATTTTGAATCCAATCTTTCTTTGTAAAAGGCATAAAGTTTATCAAATTGATTCCAAAGTGAAGGTTTCATTAGTTTGAACTGAACCAAACACTAAAATAACATCTTAGTTGATCATTCAATATACTTTATTTTTGACAAAACATCCCTGTTTCAGTCGTGACAGCACAGTTTCGGTAGGGACATCATGTTACAGGATTTTAACTCACATACTAAAACAGATTAAAATACTAATGATTTGCATAACTGTACTAAAATTTTGTTTAATTCCCCCAAATAAATAATTATGTGTTTCCTTTTATCACTACCAAAACGATTACATATTTCGGTCATGACTGTTTCGGTAGTGACAATTTTAGGTACTTATGAGCACATGGTTAGCTAGCACAGTTCTGAACAGTTGTACACACATAAAAACTAAATTTTATGGAATACCCCCCAAAAAATTTGCTTAATTGCAGAAAAAAGGTGTTTGGTAGGGACGTTCCTTGAAAGTTACACACATATTTTCAGACGTTTGAACACATTTAACTCAAAATGATGGTACCTGTCTACTATGAAAGAGAGGCTGAACAGGATATTTCCTGATCAAGTCAAGTCACCTTTATTTATATAACGCTTTTTACAATGCAGATTGTTTCAAAGCAGCTTTACACTGATAGCAGGAAACATAATTTAGGCTGTATAGCAGGTCTAGAAGAAAATAGTGTCATTGTCTAGTTTAAGAAAGTTCAGTATTGATTCATTTCCATTGTAAAAATCATTAGTTAATTTATTTAATTTATCTCAGCTCTGGAGAAAACAGTGACGTCATCATCCAGCTCAGTTCAGTTTGCATACAATGGTGTCAATGCAGGCAGATCAGTAGTATTGTTCAATATTAGGTGTGAAATAATGTTATGAAATAAGTGGACTGCATATTGCCCAATGTGAAGCTGTGGTTGGCGTGAGGCTTTTCTGGGGCCAGTTGCATGAACTCAGTCACTATATTAAGACTGTGTCTTAAGAACTAGATTGACCAAGGAGTAATCAATGTTATTTTTTGGTGGATCCAAAATGGTCAATATTCATATTCATGCATTTTATTCATATTTATGTTAATCATTTGTGGCTTATGATTTATCAATTTTACTTTTGATTTCATATATTTATGTACTCCTGCTTTATATATTAATTCTCATATTTTCAAGTATTTACACTTTATTGTACTCTTATGGTCATTATTCTTTTATATTTAAGAGTATGTATGCTTGTTATGTTCAATTGTTCTTCAAGTGTTCCGGTGTGACAGGTCACGCTGACACGTTTGTGGTTAGATATTGGACGCCTGCCAAGTGCTGCAGAAGTGATGTTTTTCAGAATTAGTTGCTCATTTGAATCCGATCAAAATATGTCTGTTTCTATTTCTGCTGACATTTGATAGTGTAAGATTTGCAAAATACCCTTAAGGGAAAGGCCCTATGGCATCACTGATAAATCCATTGACCTTTCTGATTAACAAAACCAAGGTCTGAGTAAAGTTCCATATAAGGTATAAAACTGACTGAGTCGTTGATAGGGTAGCTGTTCCCTCCTTTGCTCTCCTGGGCTTGTGCTTCTTCTCTCTTATCTGCAAATGTCTAAATTATTGTTATTTCTTCTGTATATTCTGATCTTCATCTATTAGATACAATACTCTGAATTTGACAAAACTCTAAAATTGTATTATTGACTATTAATTACTTCTTTCTGATTGTTATATTACATTTTGGTTTTATTAAATATTTTCATTATCGATTAAAATTTGCGTGTGAGGCTAAATTTAATTGTAATGAATAAATAATTTTCCTTCAACATCACAGCCTGGATCTCATTTTCTCAAGTTTTCGCATCATTTTTCCAATTCAAAATACAGCAGTCTACCTTTTTATGTAACAGACTTTAAAAAATTAAGACCACTCGTCAAGAAAAACATTTGTGTCTTAACTTTTGAGACTAGTCTAAGTGGTTTATGCAACTGGCCCCTGCTTACTCAAAGAAAGTGTGGTTAAAATCAGTCTCAGCCAATGGACTCAAACATACACTGTTTCGATAGTGATATTAAAATGCGGGACACTTTTTTTTTTTTTTTTTTACATAAAGTTTTATGAATTTAAAAATAAAATATAAAATAAATAATTTTTTAAACTTTACTTTAGAAAAACAAAATATATTTTTATTTATTTATTTTAAAAAAAAAACAATGGGAATATATATATATATATATATATATATATATATATATATATATATTTTTTTTTTTTTTTTTTTTTCCAAAAACAACAATGGAAAAAAACTGCAAAAATTATTTCAATATCATTTTCACAAGTTGAAATTTAGGGGTTAGGGTTTGGGACAGCCACTTCCCATTTGAAAGTACCCAATAAATATATATATATTAAGTTTACTGATATTTTAAATATTACTGTTGGACTCAATAGATAATAGAAGGATTTTAGAGTAAAAATCTAAAATTTGAAAACTTGAATGTTTTTTAAATGTGTTCTTGATTGTGGGACAGCAGTTTGCATCAGTTCTGTAGAATGGCCAGTTTATGTCTGTTATGGTAGAAACAGTAGACTGATAAAACATGATCTTAACATGATATTAAACACACATAGATTTTGTTTTTTATGTATAATTATTTATCATAGCTAAAATGTTGACAGGAAAAATACTGTGAAATGTGTTTTTTTTGTTTTGTTGCATGAATGTACTGTAATGCTGGCAGTTTCCCAGTTTGCTTTTTAGCTGAGGCGCTTCCTCTTTAAATGCGCGCGCCGCAGGTGGTGTGACGCGGGTCGTGAACGTGCGCGGTGAGGAAACCCGGATCCTGGTCGCGCGAACTCTCAGCCACGTCACCAATCAGCGGCGCGAGCGCACAGACCAGCGAATGCCATCAGAGAGTTACAGTAAATGATCACCGATTCCATTATAGCCTAAATATCTGATATATTAACTAGAGATTCATGCTAACAACCGGAGACCGTCTGGATGTAACGCGCGCGCGCTGAGCAACAGAAAGAAAGACTTTGTATTATTTCTGCAGGACGAACATCTGATCTGAGAACATCTGCAAAACTATTTCACTCCAGCGCTGATTACTGCTCTATAAGATGAATATCTTCCGACTGTCTGGAGATGTTTGTCATCTGGTCGCCATCATTATTCTGTTCCTGAAGATCTGGAGATCCAGATCATGCGCAGGTAACGTTAATGTGCTTTTGTAGTTATTGTTATTATGTTATTGTGCACATCAGTGATTGATGGACGGGAATGTGAAGAACTGGATGTAGAATTAATTTACGCGTGAAAAGCGCTTGAAACACTTTAAACGCGCAAATGACGCATAACGCGAGTGCTAAGGCTGTAAATAATGTTACGCGTTTGTTAACGCGAAGTTTTTTTATTGTGTTTACGTGGCAGCTGATTGCAGTTTCTATGCAAGTTCTTCAGGGATCCGAGATCCTCTTTTGGCGTTTATGAGTCTGTTGTATTCTGATCTGTTGTGAAGTTTGTTGTTGTGTATTTCAGGTATTTCTGGGAAGTCTCAGGTGCTGTTCGCACTGGTCTTCACCACCAGATATCTGGACCTGTTCACTGCCTTCATCTCCATCTACAACACTGTCATGAAGGTAAAGACTATGGAAGCCAATTTGCGCCACATAAGGGGAAAAATCATGCTTTGGTAAATCCTAATTATGACACAAAGCAATAATTATGAAATGAAAAGTATAAATTGAGATACTAAGTCATAATTATGATATAAAATGTATAGGTTATGAGATACTAAGTCATTATTATGATATAAAAATTATGAGATAGTCATAATTATGTTAAATAGTGGTAGTATGGAGCTGTAAAATTATATTTATTTATTTTTTATTTTTATTGCTGTTATTTCTGTTGTTATTGTTCATTTTTATTGTTTGTGTTTGATGATTATTGTGTGTTAATTGTGAGATGACTGGTGGCCCAAGACAAATTTCCCCATGTGGGATAATAAAATTTACCTTACCTATGATATAAAATTTTGACATAAGTCATAAGTATTATATAAAACATAAATTGACATACTAAGTCATAATTACGATATAAAAGGTGTAGATTGTGAGATGTTAAGTAAGTCATGATTATGAGATAAATACTAGAAATGATTAAACACTAAGTCATAATTATCAGATAAAAAGCATTAACAACATATGTGAAATTATAACAGTCACATACTGTCATAAGATACAGAGATACTAAGTCAAAATAATTATAAAAAGTATAAATAAAGAAATAGTCATAATTATGAGATATAGTATAAATGATGAGATACAAAGTCATAATTATTTGATAAAAAGTAAAAATTAAGTTATAATTATGATGTAAAGTTGAAATTATGAGATACTGAGTCATAATTTTGAATGTTTATATCAGAATGACTTAATATCTCATAATTTTTTACTTTTTATTTCAATGACTTGCTATCTAAATTTCAGTATCTAAAATTCGAAACTTTATCTCATAATTTGAGTATTTCATAATTTAAACTTTTTATCTCATAATTATGATATACATATATATATATATATATATAGATTATGAGATACTATGTCATAAATATGATATATACAGTGTAGATTATGAGTCATAATTATCAGATAAAAAGCATTGAAATTATGACAGTCATAATTTTGATATAAAGTCGAAAATTATGAGAAGTCAAAATAATTATGATATAAAAAATATAAATTATGAGTCATAATTATTTAATAAAAAGTAAAAATAATGAAGTCATGATTTTGATATAAAGTTGAAATTATGAGAACCAAAGTCATAATTTAGAATATTTTATGTCATGACTTAATATCTCATAATTTCTATTTTTTATCTTAACTTGGTATCTAAATTTTGGTACCTAAACTAAACTTTTTTATCATAATTGACTTTTTATCTCATAATTTGAGTTTTTCGTAATTTCAACTTTTTATCACTGAATTACAATAGATTAGTATAGTATAGATTATGAGATTAATTTTAAAATACTTAATTTTTAATAAACACCTTTTAAAAAAAGTGTATATTATGAGTCATAATTATCAGATAAAAAGTAGAAATTATGAAACAGTAAATCATTATTATCAGATAAAAAGCATAAACAGCATATGTTGAAATTATGAAAAACTAAGTCATAATAAATTAAATAAATAATAAATAAATAAATAATTATTATTAATTAAATAAACACTAATTAAAGTCATAATTATGAGAAAAAGTATAAATTATGAGATACAGTCATCATTATTTGATATAAAAAGTAAAAATTATGTCATACGTTTTGATATAAAGTTGAAATTATGAGATACTAATTCATAATTTTACATGTTTTATGTCATAATGACTTGATATCTCATAATTTCTATATTTTAATATGGTATCTAAATTTGAAACTTTTTATGTCATAACTGACTTTTTATCTCATAAATTGAGCATTTCATAATTTAAACTTTTATCACATAATTTTCGACTTATTGTCATAATTATGATTTACTGAAGCATGATTTTTTTCTTATATGTCAAAGAGGAGCTTCCATAAAAGACACACACACACACACACACACACACACACACACACACACACACAGAGCAGATCTTTAAACTGTCATGGGTGTGTAGATGTTTGCACTGAATTGTTATGATAGTTAATCCATCTATTATTGTTTGTTTAAACTAATGCAAAACTCACGGTCAAGCTGTAGGCCATAATGTTCATGACACACCCACAACTAGTTTACTGAAGCCTTCAAATTACAAACACTCAAACTGTTCCTGCAGCGCTTGCAATACCAGGTCAAGGGTTTGAATCCCAGGGTTTTTTATCTGATAAAAACACATGCACATAAACTATGATGGAAACATGTTTACCGAATAAATCCCTTATTGCGCAACAATAAAGTCATGTGACTTTGCTTCAACAGATCACATGATCAAAAAATATTGGAGAGTGAGAGGTATGTTTGTATGGACAACAAGGTCCAAACATTCTTAAAAATCATTTTTGAAAAATGAGTCGCTTCAGTTGTTGATGGAAAACAGCCATCTCACACAATTGTTCCCAAACACCAGCATCCGAACGCAAGATAACGTGACAACGTGTTTATTGCGTTTCATCTGGTGCTAAAAAAGCCTGACTGAAGCATCTCCCATTTTTATTCGATATTTTGCATCGATTTCCCAGGAAGTGACGATTTTGTTCTCTTGAACACACAAGATGGAAAAGTTTTTTGTGATATTCTAGTTTTGCACACAAGTAAAATATGCAGCTTTGGAAGGAAAAATAGCAAGTGTAAATCACATCCAGACGTGTGTCTCTCTGTCTGTCTCTCAGGTGGTGTATCTAGTCTTGGCGTACGCCACCGTCAGCCTCATCTACTTCCGCTTCAGGAACTCATACGACTCTGAGAGCGATTCGTTCCGCGTGGAGTTCCTGCTGGTGCCGGTGGCCGGTCTGTCATTCCTGGAGAACTACGCCTTCACGCCGCTGGAGGTCAGAGTTATACAGTAACTGTATATCTATCTGTCTATCTGACTGTCTATCTATCTATCTGTCTGTCTGTTTGTCTATATGTCTGTCTGTTTATATGTCTGTCTTTCTGTCTATCTATATCTATCTGTCTCTCTGTCTATCTATGTCTACCTTCTGTCTACCTATCTGTCTGTCTATCTGTCCATCTGTCCGTCTATGTCTATCTAACCATCTGTCTGTCTGTCTATCTATATGTCTGTCTATCTATATGTCTATCTGTCCGTCTATGTCTGTCTGTCTATCAGCCTGCCTGTCCGTCTGTCTGTCGAACCTTCTGTCTGTCTATCTAACCATCTGTCTGTCTATGTTTGTCTGTCTATATGTCTATAAGCCTGTCTGTCTGTCTATCTAACCATATGTCTGTCTGTCTATCTAACCATCTGTCTGTCTATGTCTATCTAACCATCTGTCTGTCTATGTTTGTCTGTCTATATGTCTATAAGCCTGTCTGTCTGTCTATCTAACCATATGTCTGTCTGTCTATCTAACCATCTGTCTGTCTATGTCTATCTAACCATCTGTCTGTCTATGTTTGTCTGTCTATATGTCTATAAGCCTGTCTGTCTATCTAACCATCTTTCTGTCTGTCTGTCTATCTAACCATCTGTCTGTCTGTCTATCTATATGTCTATCTGTCCGTCTATGTCTGTCTGTCTATCAGCCTGCCTGTCTGTCTGTCGAACCTTCTGTCTGTCTATCTATCGAACCTTCTGTCTGTCTGTCTATCTAACCATCTGTCTGTCTATGTTTGTCTGTCTATATGTCTATAAGCCTGTCTGTCTGTCTATCTAACCATATGTCTGTCTGTCTATCTAACCATCTGTCTGTCTGTCTATCTAACCATCTGTCTGTCTATATGTCTATCTAACATCTGTCTGTCTATGTTTGTCTGTCTATATGTCTATAAGCCTGTCTGTCTGTCTAACCATATGTCTGTCTGTCTATCTAACCATCTGTCTGTCTGTCTATCTAACCATCTGTCTGTCTATATGTCTATCTAACATCTGTCTGTCTATGTTTGTCTGTCTATATGTCTATAAGCCTGTCTGTCTGTCTATCTAACCATATGTCTGTCTGTCTATCTAACCATATGTCTGTCTATCTAACCATCTGTCTGTCTGTGTTTGTCTGTCTATATGTCTATAAGCCTGTCTGTCTGTCTATCTAACCGTCTGTCTATCTGTCTGTCTGTCTATCTATTTCTGTCTGTCTATCTATCTGTCTGTCTCTCTGTCTATCTAACCTTCTGTCTGTCTGTCTGTCTGTCTATCTAACCATCTGTCTATGTCTGTCTGTCTATATGTCTATAAACCTGTCTGTCTGTCTATCTAACCATATGTCTGTCTGTCTGTCTATATGTCTATCTAACATCTGTCTATGTCTGTCTATATGTCTATAAGCTTGTCTGTCTGTCTGTCTATCTATTTCTGTCTCTCTGTCTATCTAACCATCTATGTCCATCTATATGTCTATCTAACCATCTGTCTATCTGTCTATATGTCTGTCTATCTGTCCATGTCTGTCTGTCTATCTAACCATCTGTCTGTCTATGTCTGTCTGTCTATATGTCTATAAGCCTGTCTGTCTGTCTATCTAACCATATGTCTGTCTGTCTATATGTCTATAAGCCTGTCTGTCTGTCTGTCTGTCTATCTAACCATCTGTCTATATGTCTATCTGTCTGTCTATATCTGTCTGTCTATCTATGTCTGTCTGTCTGTCTAACCATCTGTCTATATGTCTGTCTATCTGTCCGTCTATATGTCTGTCTAACCATGTCTGTCTATATCTGTCTGTCTGTCCATCTGTCCGTCTATATGTCTGTCTAACCATGTCTGTCTATATCTGTCTGTCTGTCCATCTGTCCGTCTATATGTCTGTCTAACCATGTCTGTCTATATCTGTCTGTCCATCTGTCTATCTGTCCGTCTATGTCTGTCTGTCTGTCTATATATTTGTCTATCTAACCATATGTCTGTCTATATCTGTCTGTCTGTCCATCTGTCTGTCTGTCTTTCTATCTGTTTGACTTCATATTTCTGTCTGTCTGTCTATATGTCCGTCTATCTATCTATCTATCTATCTATCTATCTATTTATCCATCTATCTGTCATTCCATCTGTCCTTCTGTCTATCTGTCTATCTATCGTTCCATCCATCACTCTGTCACTGATTGATTTGACCGCTGTGTAATCATGGATGTGTTTGTGTAGATCATGTGGACGTTCTCCATCTATCTGGAGTCGGTGGCCATCCTGCCGCAGCTGTTCATGATCACTAAGACGGGCGAGGCCGAGTCCATCACCACACACTACCTGTTCTTCCTGGGTCTGTACCGCGCTCTGTACCTCGGTAACTGGGTGTGGCGCTATCACGTGGAGGGATTCTTCGACCAGATCGCCGTGGTGTCCGGCGTCGTCCAGACCATCTTCTACTGCGACTTCTTCTATCTCTACTTCACCAGAGGTCAGCAGACTTCACACACTTGCGTTTTTAATTTAATTTTTTTTTAATGAATACTCATCTGTCTGTCTCTCGCTTTCTCTGCAGTGCTGAGAGGAAGTGGAAAGATGACACTGCCAATGCCAGTGTGAGTTATTGGATCAGGCCACACCCCTTCGATAGACCACGCCTACCAGTGACATCATTGCCGTCTACCACTGTAGTTCTTTTGTTTGAGCTGCATGTGTGTCTGCGGTGTAATCGTGCCTTACAGTGATCAGATCTGCTGGACGAGTCTCGTATTTGATGCCTTAATGTTTCTGTTCATAAAGAAAGTGTGTGTCTGTGTGTGTGTTTGTGTGTGTGAGTGTAACACTCCACATTCTTCGGTTCAAGCTTTGTTTCTCTTTTATTCCAACAGTCTTTAGTTTTTTTTCTGTAGCTTAATTTGATAAATGATTTTGTTGTTTATCATCCGCACCTATGCAATGTTCTTGCATTCTGTTAAAGGGACGTTTGATTGGGATTTTTATGTGTTTGAGTGCCAATATACCAGCGAAGATCATGAATGTTTGTATAAACCACATTTCAGTCTGAGAATGACTTCTAACAGATGTCTGGCAGTATCCTAATGATTTTTTTAATGAGCTTATATGAAAATGGACAGTTTATCTGTCCTCGTTTTTATAAAGTGTGTTTTATAAAGCATGTCAATAAACAGTTTCTCTTTCTGCGGAGCATGTGTTCATGAGAGCGAATGAGCACAAAAACACACAGTCTGTGGGTCACGGGTCTTTATTTCCAGTTCATGAAGTCAATCAGACAATTGTGATGTTTGAACAGACGTTATCATTTAAAGTAATCTCTTTAACCCCTAAATCAGAAGGGAAAATATAAGTGTGTGTGTTAGTGCAGGAGTGTCTTCTTGTGTTTGTACAGCACTTTAGTTCCCTCTCTCACGGCTCCGCCCATCACTTTAGCAGCGGTTGTGATTGACAGCGGCGTGGAGGCGATGGCCGCCGCCCTCTGCACGGCTTTGACCTTCTTCCCTTTGCCCTTCCCTTTCTCCATCACGCCGGACGCTTCCACGGCGCCGCGGCCCACAGCGCTGAGCAGCTCGTACCAGAACAGGCCCTCCGCACTCTTCTTCACCTCTTCATCGCCCTCCTCCTGTTCCTCTCCCAGAATCCTCTGCTGCATGTGGCGTACGGCGCTCTCGGCCTGCAGCAGCATGTCTCCGGTGTAATGTGCTCCTGCGTTACGCTGAATCAACAGATCGATCTTCTTCAGCAGCTCGGTGACCTGCGACCTCTCCTCGTGACCTTTAGTCAGGTCAAATTTATTTATATAGCACTTTTAACAACACTTATTTGTTTCAAAGCAGCTTTACAGAAAATTATGATGTTAATATCTTCATGCTAGAGATAATATAGTTACATTTTGTTTCAATATGAACAATCAAGCAGTTGAGATTTGCTATATAGTAGAAATCGCTTTACAGTGTACTGTATGTATGCAGATAAAATTGTACATATTTATGTCCTAATTTAAAGATCCACTGAAGAGTGTTGCAACGCGCAGCATTATTCAGCGTGTTGACATGATTTCAACTGAAACGGGAAGACAGGGCGATATATTGAACAGCCCCGCCCCTTTTTTTAAAATAGCCAATAGCGTTTCGAGCCGTTAGACTCTGTAAAACCTCAGTTTCCTTCTAATCTCTAACCGTTTCTCCTAATAATGTCCTTTATATTGCTTATATACAGCATTCTGTGCAGAATTCAAATGGTCTGATACCTTTTGTGGTCTGAGCCGACTCGCGCATATGATCCGATCTGTGCTCTCGTGTCTCTGGACCGGAGAAGACTGTGCAGCGGTTCACGTGAAACTAACGCAAAAACGGACTTCATTCGCGTCAATGGAAAGCATATTTACACTGTCTGAATCGTTCCCTATGCTCTATATAGTGCTCTATGTGCCATTCACCATGTAGAAACTAGTAAATGTGTGAGCAAATGACCGATTTCAGCCACAGCCTCAGCGTCTGTAAGAGTGTAGGAGGGGGCGGGACTTCAGATTCTAGAGAGCATTTGATTGGACAGAAGATTTGATGAGAAGCTGAAGTGCGATGTCATGTCATGAAAATCTGTGATCCATTTTAGCAGAAGTGAGAGACTAAGTTTTGAATGCTTATATCGCCTAAATGTGAATTTTGTCATTGTTTTGGAACACACCAGCTATTAACATATTCATAATAAAAGCTAAAAAAACTTCAATTTTGATTTCAGGGGGACTTTAATACTTATCCGACTTTATATAATGAGCTGTGCAATACTTATATAACCAAATTTATTTAACCCTTTAACACGTACGATCACACCGGTGTGATCAGTCTTGGCTGGTCCCAGGAGCGTATGATCATACCGGTGTGATTAGAACGTTCAGTGCATCACGTGATCAACTGCCAAATTCAAATGTGCGTGTGCGCTTTGGCTGACGCTAAACCAGAGACGGACGCGCGCAGCGCTTTTCATATATCACATATATGCAGTGTTTTCAACCAAATAATGTTTATTGTAGATTTCAGACATTTAAATACACACGAGTACTAACAAAACAATATATTTAGAGTTTGTAAAATACACAATGATGTCTATAGAAGCGGAAATAACAACCCTTTCCATTATAATTAGACGACACGTTTTGTTCATATCAGATACACATTGTGAAAGTAACTTTAAAGCTTACTCTATTCTTCCCCAGTTCACCGACTCACTTACTTTCATGTATTTCGGGAGAAGTGAATAAATTCACGGGTTGTAAATCCAACAGATCCGATTCTCTGTGCGGCGCAAACTAACATGGCGGCGCCCATCGCGCATATGGCTCAACTAACATGATCGTTATAAAGGTGTTTAAACTGCAAAACACATCCACTTGCACATATTTGTCAATCGGAATATTAGATATTTCATGCTATTGTCAACAAATTTGTGAATATTTTGAATAACAAAGGAAAAATTAAATGAAAGCAGATTATCATTCATACAGTGCTGCGGTGTGTAACATAACAAGCAATGACGCGTCACCATGGAAACCATAAAGTGATACGTTCTAAATAACGGTCGCTTCAAAAAACTCACGCTGGGGGGTCAGCCAGAATATTTAAAACTTACGTGCGAAAGGGTTAAAAAACTTTTGCGATAATTGTATATGTCCAAGTGTCGGCCCAGATACGGCCCACATCTGGTCTGCGTGTAGTCCGGATTTGGGCCACACTATGTTGCTGTCTGGGTATTCAGACGTTTTTGATATATATTTTTTTACTAGTGGGTTCAGGACACTAAAGTTCATTTATGTAAGTGAGGATAGCAAAATAAAGTAAACTGTGACATATTATACCCAAAAATTCTTCATACAGTGGACTACCAGTAAAATTGAAAAAAAAAAATTAGGAACCAAAAATTATTCAGACAATTTGACCTGACCATGTTTTGCTGAAGTGTTATCTGACATAATTAAGATTTTTTTCTGACACAGTTTAACTCTGAGATCTTGTCATATTACCATTTTTTAAACTATAGTGAATAAACTGTATTAATGAATGAAATGTTCAAGGTGCCTGAATACATTTTGGTTTGACTGTATGTCCAACTATTTATAAAGAGCTGTGCGATATTTATACATGCAACTTTATATAGAGAGCTTTGTAATACTTAATGTACAACTTTATACAAAGAGCTATATATATATATATATATATATATATATATATATATATATATATATACACACACACACAATATATATACAATTTTATATAAACTTAGTACACTATATATACACTGCCCTCCAAAAGTTGGAAACGCCCTTGAAAAGTGGGCATATATTGGCAAAAAAGTGGGCAAATATTGGCATGAATCCTTTTTAATTTGTGATCATTTTGCACTGATAAGGGACAACACAAACTACAAAAACATATTTTATTATATAAACAGTTTATACATAGAAAAAACTTATATTTTCGATTCATCAAAATGTCCACCATTAGCAGTTATCTGACCTAAACTGGGTTCTCATTGGTTCATTGTATTCTAAACTTAATTGGCAATCAATTGTTGAAGATATTAAAGTGTGCTTACCCAAAACTCTTTTACAAACCTGGGCCAAGTTTAAACCAGTAACCAGGCATCACAGCTGGCAAAGGAGCATGTCTGACTTTGACATGTATATATTGCCATTATTATGTAATCAAAATGAAAATTATTATTGGTGGTCTTAAATGTAATTACTTTAAAAAGGCTTAATGTAGGTGTGTAGGCTTAATATGAAATAGATTAATGTATTTATTATTGTTTGTGTGTTTATTTGATAGCTTTTAGTTATTTATTTATAGACGATGTAAGCTACTAGATTAAATGAATTTCGGTAACTTAAACCATTAAAGTTAAAATAACATGATTTTTTCTAGTGACTTATTTAGTTTGAGTTCTACTTAATGTAATACGTTTTTGAGTTCACGTCACAAAATTTGTTAAGTTGAATTAACTTTTTTAAAAGTTTTAAGTAAAATGAACTTATTTCATTTCGTGAATTTCACAGTTAGGTTTTACAGTGAAGTTACTTATGTATTTGCACCAAAAAAATGAAAAGGATTTATGCTGATATCGTCCAAAACCACACTTTGCCAGGGGTGTTTGCAAACTTTTGGAGGGCAGTGTATGTACTATAATACAAACAATCTAGCAGCTGAGATTTGTTACATGGTATATATCGCTTTACGTGAGTAATACTGTATGTATGTGAATAAAGTTGGATATATTCATAGTAATTCATAGTATAATTCATTATTAGTTATTAATTAATTAATTACTTAATTTTTAAGTTATCAGTTAGTTATGTGGTGGAATACCTTTAGTGTTATCAAACACGTGATATCCGCCCGCACACTCGCACACAAACTCCCATAATTCCGTGCTCTCCTTTAGGAAGTCCTCGACAGGTTTTGGCCCGAGCGCGTCGCCCCACGTGATCAGAACTACGGTGAACCGGAGCGCCTGTGGTCCGAACGCGGCACGGATCCAGTCGAGACCGGCGCTACCCTCATGCGTCATCCGTCCGGCCCGCAGCAGTAGCAGGAACACGTGCGGTCCGGTCGCCGACAGATCCACACACCTGCTCAGCTCCGCACGGACCTCATCATGGCTCATGCAGGTGTGGAAGAACCCCGGAGTGTCAATCACCCGCAGGCTCCGCCCATCCACTACACCCCCCGCACGCTGGCAGCGGCTGGTGACGGACACGGGCGAGACGTCCGTCCAGAACGCGGATCGGCCCAGGATGGTGTTTCCAGCCGAACTCCTGCCTGATCCCGTCTGACCCAACAGAACCATCCGGACCTCAGAGGAAGCGTCTGAGATCAACAGACAAAACGGCAACAACCGTCACAAAACTGTTATATAGACCTTATGTAGCCCCGCCCCTTTTCAGCGCTGCGCTCGTTGTCTTTTGACTTCCGGCTTGTATTTCCACAACGATCTTATGAATGAACTGCTCATTTTAAAATCTTCCCGTTCTACTGACATTTGTTAAGACACCCGCTTTAAACATTACAATGCTCATGATAACTTTTGTTAACTCTACAACACGTAAATCCACTTCACCAGCTAATTCTTCTTCAACAGCGATGCCATAGGGCTACCGCGAAAACGGAAGTTCAAAGACAATATTCTAAAGATGGCGGCGCGCATGTTTCTCTGGAAAATAAGGTCTATAGCAGGGGTCTGGAAAAATGTTTTGAGAAAAACTGTAAAAATAAATCTATATTAAAGCTGCAGTCCATAAGTTTTGCCTCTTTGTCGCCATCTCTGTTTGAAACCTGCAATTGCAGTTATATGCGGAATTATCATCTTTATGTGGGCTGTGCATCGACACGACTCCTCAGCATGGATGAATCTAATTCTTGTTGTCTGTACTTCAGAATCACAGATTGTAGTCCTGAAAGTATGACCAATATAAGAATTTTCACCAGAAAATGTCATCTGAACAAGTTACTTACTTTCTGCCATTTCTGCCACTTTTGTTCTGACCAATTGAGAAGAAAACAATAAATTGCGCTGACAATGGTGATTAAATCTAACAATCGCTTAGCTCAAATAACGTCAAGCCATGCAAATTATTATAGGCTAATTGTAATACTTTATTCACAAATTGCTAATGTTAAAAACATCAGCATTGCTTGACTATGTGTATGTGTATTAGCGTTACCTGTAGATTTCCATGTCTGTAGCCACTCCACAGTACAAAGTCTTTTGCTTTTGTCTACAGCTGAATCTCCAGTTGTCATTGATGATTGTCATTTGGATCTTTCTGGATTACAATCCGCCATCAAAATGCTAAGTTTAATTACAGTAACTGCTGTGAGAAAAGGCTATAAATGATCTGCCATTCTCACGTGTGATATAGCCTTTTAGCTGGACTTGTTCTTTAGGCTATGTAAACGTGACGTAATGACGCAAAAGTGAACGGCTGCATGCTTAAATTTCCCGCGGAAACCCACCAGTACTATTATAAAACATGAACATGTTGTGAATCGAGCTAAAGTAAGGAGATAGTTTTGAACACTGGCCGAATATGTACTTGCTCAAAAATGAATTTGGATCATTTTTAACCAAATATAATATACGGACTGCAGCTTTAACTAACACAAATAAATAAATAAATTAATTAAAAATTAAAATAAATGGTAAATTAATAAACGTGATAAAATACGATTAAAATAAATAAAACTTAAAGTAGCCTAAACAAATTAATATAGCAGAAATATGAAATATGATACCAAATGTATTAAAATAAATAAAAATATTTAAATAATAAACATATGTTATTAGGTAGCCTAAATAAATAAACAGGAATCCAATACGATTTTTTTTTTTTCAGGATTCCTGATGACATTTCTATCATAATTCATTTCAAATGGGAATTGTCATATGTGATTTCAACATAATTCAATAATCCGCTGGATCTTTCGGAGTATACAGTCCTCAATTAGACTATTACGGTTATTATAAAGCAATATTGCTCGACATGTAAATGACTTTAAAGTCAGTGTCCCTTTAACTGTCCTGCAGTAAGCCGTTATCCTCACGCGATCCATCAGGACTGAATCAAATTATCCTGCTGAATGAATCTGGATTATTTCACTGCGACGGTATGGATTTATTCTGGGTTCATTTTCACTCACCAGCAGCTGAAGATTCGCTTGTTTCCGCCATATTCCCACAGACGACAGATACTTAAAGAGACAAACACTCACGAGCACATCAGACATCACAACACCTCAAAACGCGTAAGTCAATCAATATTACAGTTTATTTATGTATCATCTGCTGTTATGCATATATTATGTGAGTGTGTGTGTGTGTATATATATATATATATAGCTTGCATTTGCTTTATAAAGTTTGGTACAGAAATCAATCAAGTAAATTGAGTTTCTTGTTCTGGTTTTTATTATTTAACTGTATGTAAAACAAAGCAACACTTCTGTTTGTTTTCAAGATCTGTTCGCACCGAAAATGTGTATTTATTCATTTAACAAAACAGACTTCATGAGATACAAACAGACCTACATCTATATCAATATAAATATACAGTAAATACAAAGTCCAGTCATATATTATATATGTAGAGAGAGCACAAATATTCATAAATATATTTAATAAAAATAATAATATTATTAAATATATATATTATATATTTTTTGTTGCACTTCTGTTTGAGATGAGGTGATTGTGACTGTTCATCGACTCCATCAGTGAGTTTGATGACCCTTGACCCACTCCACCAGACTCCTGACGGGATGTCCCGTGCGGCTCGGAGGGGCAACATCATCGGGACTCTCCGACAGGGCCGGCTCTGGATCCGTCAAATCCAGATCCTGCAGGTCTGACAGACTCCCTCCCAGCAGATCCAGACTCTCGAACAGGTCCATCATCTCCGACGGCAGGTCATGACCTTCAGCCGCAGGGATCATGGGATGTGAGGCGGGTGGCGTGAACACCTCAGGACCGGAACACATCAGGCCGTTTTCATGGGAACAGAGCTCACTGGTGTAGTGTGAGGTGGGCATCTCTGAACACGTGACCCCGTGTGTGACGTCTGACCCTTCAGGTTGTTGAGAGAAGGACAGGCTGTCGCCCTCTGCTGGAAATGATGTAAACACAGAGTTCTTTATTCGTCTTTAATAGTTCTGGTGGTTTATCAGAACCACATTAAACTTTCATTTCTTAACCTTTGACCTTTATTATGATAATTGAAAGCTTGTGTAAACACGTCTTTTCATTGTTTTTGTGCCACATTTGCAGCGGAAATAAGTGTAAAATTAATAATGAATTAAATCATTGAAATGTGAAATTAAAATATATAAACATTATTTTAAAATAAAAACGATCAGCATAAAAGTACTGAGTTAAAAATGAATGAAATCATCAAAATGTAAAATTGAAATACAAAATTGAAATAAAACAAAATTAGCGCACTTACTAAAAATGGTCATTTTAGAATAAAAACCATTAAAGGTCTTAAAATCTATAAAATCATTACATGAAAATAAAAATAAATAAATAAATACATATCAAAATAAAGTACTAACTAAAAATTAATAAAATGATGAAGATATACATTTAAAGTAAATAAATGGTTTTAAAATAAAGAAAACTATCAAAATAAAATACTTACTAAAAAGGCATAAAATCATCATAAAAATTAAATCCCATAAAAATGTATCAAACCACGTAAAAATGTAAAATTAAAGTAGATAAATCATTTTAAAATAGTGAGTCAAAATGAAACACTTAAGAATTGTTGATTTAACTTTCAAAAAGTAAGTTACCTGGTTGCCTTAAAATTTTGAGTTCATTGAAATTAAAAATTTTAGTTAATGCAATGAAGGCGATTGGTTTAATCAACAGAAACTCAAAATATTAAGTTATCTGAACTACATTAATTATCTAAGTTGATTTGACAAAAGAAAAAATGTTGTGATAAATCATAAAAATATTTTTTTACAGTGTACTAAAATCTAAAAAGTCATTATAAAATGTAAAATAAAAAAACTCAAAGTACTTAATAAAAATGAATAAAATAATGAAAATGTAAAATTAAAGTAAAAAAATGAAAACAATAAAAATAAAAGTTACTGATAATTAACCCATTAAAAAGTGTTTATTTTACAAATTATTTATTTATTTTCAATCAAAATTAAACACTCACTGAAACAAATGATATATTATATTGAATTTTTGTTAAATATAATATTTAATTTCTTTACCTGCATGTCATGTGACAATTAATCAACATCAGAGAAGCGTGAACATGTCAATGTGTTGTTAAATGATTCAAATCTCACTAAGACTTCGAGAAAACGTAGTTGGGCTGATGAAGCAGTTTATGAATCACTGACACAATTTTTTATTAATGGATGAGAATCATTTGTTTTCAGTCTCTATCGTTGTTCTTACCTGTGTTGAGTATGTGTGCAGGAGGCGTGTCTTCGGCAGCGTCTGATCTGATTGGCGGTCGGGAGGTCATGACCCGTCCCAGAGGCACCGCCCCCTCAGAGCTCTTGGATCTCAGCGTGTGAATGACGTCCATCAGCCAGCGGCTCTCTCTCCACAGCGCAGACAGACTCTACACACATACAAACACACACACACCTGTGAGTGGCACGTCTGTGAGTGTGTGTGTGAGAGAGCAGGTAAACACACACACCTGTGCGAGCTGCGTGACGTGAGCGAGCCTCTCCGTGGCTTCCGTGACCTCACTGCTGTCCAGCGCCTCTCTCAAAGCCTGCTGGGAAAGACGGACATCCAGCTCCAGGCGGATCCACAGCTGACAGAACTGAGACAGGAGGTCCGGCTCGTACGCCCACAGGTGAACTGCAGCACACACACACACACACACACACACACACACACACACACACACGTCATTAAACACTGTCATATACTGCAGTAAAAGCCTGCGATTTACTGATTTACTGAAAGTTTTCTATAAACACTATATGCAACCTTACTATATACACTGAAGAATTGCTTTAACATCAAATTATTAAAAATTTACAGCTAAATAATTAAAAATTTACTGCCAGATTATTGAAAATTTACTGCCAAATTATTACAAATTTACTGCAAAATTATTACAAATTTACATCTAAATTGTTAAAAATTTACTGCCTAATGATTACAAACTTACTGTCAAATTACTACAAATGTCCTGCTAAATTATTACAAATTTACTCCCAAATTATTAGAAGTTTACTGCCAAGATATTGAAATTTTGCAGCTAAGTTATTGAAATTTTGCAGCTAAATTATTGAAAATTAACTGCCAAATTATTACAAGTTTACTGCAAAGTTATTGAAATTTTGCAGCTAAATTATTGAAATTTTGCAACTAAATTATTAAAAATGTACTGTTAAGTTATTGAAAATTTACTGCCAAATTATTACAAGTTTACTGCCAAATTATTGAAATTTTGCAGCTAAATTATTGAAAGTTTACTGCCAAATTATTGAAAATTTACTGTCAATATATTGAAAATGTATTGTCAATTTATTACAAGTTTACTGCCAAATTATTACAAGTTTACTGCCAAATTATTAAAAGCTTTACTGCCAAATTATTGCAATTTTGCAGCTAAGTTATTGAAATTTTGCAGCTAAATTATTAAAAATATACTGCCAAATTGAAAATTTACCGCCAAATTATTACAAGTTCACTGCCAAGTTATTAAAAATTTACTGCCAAATTATTACAACTTTACTGCCAAATTATTGAAAATTTACTGTCAAATTATTGAAAATTTACTGCCAAATTATGACAAGTTTACTGCCAAATTATTAAAAATGTACTGCCAAATTATTAGATGTTTATTGCCAAGTTATTGAAATTTTGCAGCTGTTATTGATTTTGCAGCTGAATTATTGAAAATTTACTGCCAAATTGTTAAAAGTTTACTGCCAAATTATTACAAGTTTACTGCCAAATTATTTAAAATTTACAGTCAAATTATTGAAAATTTACTGCCAAATTATGACAAGTTTACTGCCAAATTATTGAAAATTTACTGCCAAATTATTACAAGTTTACTGCCAAGTTATTGAAATTTTGCAGCTAAGTTCTTGAAATTTTGCAGCTAAATTATTAAAAATTTACTGCCAAATTATTGACAAATTACTACCAAATTATTACAAGTTTACTGCCAAATTATTGAAAATTTACTGTCAAATTATTGAAAATTTACTGCCAAATTATCGAAAATTTACTGCCAAATTATTACAAGTTTACTGCCAAGTTATTGAAATTTTGCAGCTAAGTTATTGAAATTTTGCAGCTGAATTATTGAAAATTTACTGCCAAATTATTAAAAGTTTACTGTCAAATTATTACAAGTTTACTGCCAAATTATTGAAAATTTACTGCCAAATTATGACAAGTTTACTGCCAAATTATTAAAAATTTACTGTCAAATTATTGAAAATGTACTGCCAAATTATTGAAAATTTACTGCCAAATTATTTGAAGTTTACTGCCAAGTTATTGAAATTTTGCAGCTAAATTATTAAAAATGTACTGCCAAATTATTACAAGTTTAATGCCAAGTTATTGAAATTTTGCAGCTAAATTATTACAAATTTACTGCCAAATTATTGAAAATTTACTGCCAAATTATTACAAGTTTACTGCCGAATTATTGAATATTTACAGCCAAATTATTCAAAATTAACTGCCAAATTATTGAAAATTTACTGCCAATTTATTAAAAAATGGCCAAATTATTACAAATGTATTATTATGTGAAATGAAACATTATGATGATTTTTTCTTTTTACTTTAAAGGCACTATTTAAAATAAAGCTTATTATTAGTATTATTTTCATATTTTTAATGTTTTATTATATTAATATATCATGAAAAAAATAGAAAGAACATTTATATAAACAGTGTCTTTAAATAAGAAAAAAAAACCTATATAAAATAAAATGTTTTATATAAATACTTTTAATTCTTATTTTTGTTGTCAGATAATGTACCTAAGGCTGTTTTATGTAAGTTTCTTATATATATTCTTATTTCTTATATCTTCCATATAAATGTAATGCATTATTATTTTATAGATAAGTGGTTATCAGTACATTTTCAGATTAAAAATTTGATTTTGAAGTAGATTATGATTAATATTACATCATGGTTATTCGTTGTAACACATACAGGTATCATCATGCCAGCCCAGTGTCAACAATGTTTCAGATATTGCCTGTATATTTCTTACAGTGAATTTCTGCCATTTGTTGTCACAGTGCTAGTGAGAGTGTGGCAGGAGTGGCTGACGGGAGTTTCTGACCGAGCTCAAAGATGTGCAGTGGTACAGTGAGGCCGTGTGGCTCCAGATCGCCCTCTCCTGGCCACCGGCGGCAGCTCAGATCCTCACTGGGTGGCAGCAGAAGCAGCAGAGTCACCTGATCGCCCGCCTGCAGCAGCTCCTGTGTGTACACGCGGTAATCACTCGCCTGCACACACACACACAGTTCCAGTTATTAATATTAGTTAACATGAACTGAAGCATTTATTAATCTCAATGTTAATTTCAACATTTACTAATACATTATTCAAATCCAAACATTGCCTATCTGTAAACATGAATCTATATAACATGAACTAATATTGAACAATTGTATTTTTAACATGAAAAAGATTAGTAACTGTAACAAATGCATTGTTCATTGTTAGTTAATGCATTAACTAGTAATGTTAACTTACAGTAAAGTGTTATCAGGTAACTCAAATAAACTCTCTAAATGAATGTGATGTGCTGGTTGTGTTACCCGCTCCAGTGGGACGTTGAGTTTGGTCAGCAGCTGAATCACCGCAGATCTCAGTGCCTTCACAAAGTCCTCAACACCTGAGCTGTCAATCACAGCTTCATCCCCGCCCTCCCGACTGCCACTCCCACAGGCTCCGCCCACAGCGTGCCTCTGTAGCCACGCCCACTCCTCCCTGCGCATACACACACACACACACACACACACAGGGTTCATGTCATATCTGCTGACAGCATCACTGAGTCTGTGTGAATGAGTGTTACCGTGAGACGTGTGACCAGTTCCTGACGCGGCAGCTGTAGGGCATGTTGGGTAATCGCTGAGAGACCAGGACGCGCAGCTGATTGACGGAGCTGCAGAGCTTCAGGACGCCCACATACAGACCGCACTGAGCTCTCTGCTGACTCCTGCGGTGATACGCCAGTGTCTCCTGCACACACACACACACACCAGACCGACGCGTTCAGTTCAGTTTGCAGTTAAATCACCTCTATTGACTCTTTAAATAATTCCTGGTCTTACTGTGAATGATTCATCATTGATAAAGCTCATACATATCAACCACCTTCATATACAGACACTTCCACCAGCCAATCAGCTCATCATAATTAAATCAAGCCCCGCCCACATTTATTACTCTCTTTAAATATCGACTTTATGAAAATTATATGGGTTGTGAACACAGACTAAAATTAAACTAAAACAAATTTGTTAAGTGAAATAATACTGAAATTACACTAAAATACATTTTCATGACTCCAAAAATAACTAAAATATAAAAACAAATGGCAACAGATTGCCTTTAGATTTAATGTTTGATACATGGTACATTAAAAATGGAAATCTGTACGACCAACCTGTGTTAAAGTACAAAAAAATGGTCAGTCGATGCTTTAACTTTGGCAGCCTAGAATTTTAAAGGGACAGTTCAGCCAAAAATGGTCATTCTGACATAAATTATTAATTTAAAAAAAGATATTTTGAGAAATATGGGTTTTTCTGTCCATATAGTGAAAGTCAATAGGAGTTCACAGTTGTTTGGTTTCCAACGTTCTTCAAAATATCTTCTGTTGTGTTTTACAGAAGAAGGAAAGTCATGACAAATGACTCTATTTTAGGTGTCATCTGACAGACATCTGACAGCAGAGGGCGACATTTCACCGAAACACCAGACAGACGAGCTGTGTGTTATGATTTTTAAATGATATTTCATAAGTTTTATGTGTGTGTGTTGTGACCTTGAGTCTGTCGGTCAGCAGCTCTACGGCGGTGGGTTCGGGCAGCAGCGGTGTCCGGATCTGGTGTTTCTCCAGTCTGCTGACAGGAACCCAGTGCAGCGGGGGGTCAGACGGGGTCAGGGGGGTCGTGACCTCTCTCAGGGTCACCAGCAGCACGTTACCCTGCCTGTCCTTCAGAGGCTCGAAGTACACCTGCCCCAGATCCACACACCCCACTGATGCCTGCGGAGATGGACAGACAGACGACTGTCATCGTGAACGTTTGCTTCTTTCACCTCATCTTCTTCTGTCATTTCATGTTTTCACCAAAAGGCAATATTTCCTATTTTTTGTTTAGTTTAACCTGAAGTACTAAAATAACTAAAACTGAAATTAAAAATGATAACAATATTAATAAATATTATAATAAAACATGCAAAACAAAATAAATAAAACAAATATAAAATTAGTAAAAACTATAAAGGCATATTTAAAAAAAAAATGAAAATGCACAAACTAAATAACTAAAATTAAAACTAGAATCAAAATGTAATAAAATCTGTATAGACATATTTAACCAAAAAAGTGAAAAAAAAACCGAACAAAAAACACTAAAATTGAAAGAAAAAAAGATAATAAAACAATAGACTTTGAAAGAAAAAGAACTGAAATAAAAATGAATAAAAACTGTATAGACATTTAACCAAAAAAACAGTAAAAAACCCCCAAAAATACTAAAACTGAAATAAAAAATAATAAAACTATAGACTTATTGAAAAACAATAAAAAACTCAAACTGAAATAAAAATTAATAAAAACTATATAGGCATACTTAACCAAAAACAGTAAAAAAACCCAAAAAAAAAAATACTAAAACTGAAATAAAAAGATAATAAAACAACAGACTTATTGAAAAACAATAAAAAAGCAAAAAAAAAACTAAAAATGAAATAAAAATGAATAAAAACTGTATAGACATATTTAACCAAAAAAACAGTAAAAAAAAAAACCAAACTAAAACTGAACTAAAAAATAATAAAACAACAGACTTAATGAAAAACAATAAAAAACTCAAACTGAAATAAAAATGAATAAAAACTGTATAGACATATTTAACCAAAAAACAGTAAAAAAATAAATACATACTAAAACTGAAATAAAAAATAATAAAACAACAGACTTACTGAAAAACAATAAAAAGCAAAAAAAAACTAAAAATGAAATAAAAATGAATAAAAACTGTATAGACATATTTAACCAAAAAAACAGTAAAAAAAAAAAATAAATACTAAAACTGAAATAAAAAATAATAAAACTATAGACATATTGAAAAACAATAAAAAACTCAAACTGAAATAAAAAGATAATAAAACAACAGACTTATTGAAAAACAATAAAAAAGAAAAACTAAAAATGAAATAAAAATGAATAAAAACTGTATTTAACCAAAAAACAGTAAAAAATATATAAATAAATAAAAAAATATGTTTTTTATAAATATTTTTTTGATTAAAAAAAACAAACTACATATATATGAAACTTCATAGAATTATTTAAAAAAAAAACAATAATAATGCAAAACCAAATAACTGAAACTGAGATAAAAATAAAAATAAAAATATTAAATAATATATATATATAATAAAGCCATCAGAAATAGAGCTTAACCCAAACTTTAACTAAAATGATACTGAAAAAAAAAAATTAAAAAAAAGGAAAATATATAAAAATAAAAACATTCAGAATATTAACTGAACCTATAACAGCAGTATTACAGGTACAGTTTGTTTGTTTGTTTTTGCAGTGGATTCAGTGTCACCTGTAGCTGCGCGACGGCCCGCAGGAAGCTGAGTCTGTTCTGCAGCAGCGATGAAGACGAGGAGAGCGATGAAGACGACAGCACCTGCTGCAGAAACGACACCTGCGTCCACGCGCACGACAGCTGAGACACACAGACACAGAGTCAGACCGTCACACGCAGGAGAAACACGAGAGAAACACTGCCGTCTGAGCGATCCTGACCTTAGTGAACCACAGGAAGTCCTGCGTGATGGAGGCGGAGCAGCACTGGACCTCCACCAGAGGGAGCCGCTCCTCACACGAGACCAGAACATGGTCCTTCTGATAGAAGACACACGCCAGGTACACACCTCTATTCACACACACACAACAATAAAACACTGACAAACCTTCTGGAGTCAAAAAGCTTGAGAAACAACTGTTTAGGGTATGTTTACACGACAATGATGTGCTATAAATATGGAAACGTTTTTCCTTTGCGCTTTTTGCGTAAAGATGACAACGTTGTCAAAACGATTCCCTTTCACACGGAGCTGCGAAAACGATTAAAAAACAGTGTATTCTGCTTCCAGGCCAGTAGATGGCGATGTCACATAGTAAAGAACTGAAACGGCTGAAACACATAAAAAGTTTCCCGTTTTAAGTTGAAAATGATAGTGTGTAAACGGGCCCCTTAAAATCATTATGAACGTCAAAGGTTTTGTTTTCAAAAATGATTTTAATCTATGGACACTCGCAGTTTGTGTAAATGCAAAAAGTGGCTAAAATAATTATAATTAAAAGTTTTATAAGCTGAATGTTCTTTAGGGTTCCCACTCTAAACAATTAAATATAAATATATAAATAAATATTAAAAATATATAAAGAAAATATACATTTTCTTACATTTTTACAATTTTCACTTTAGTTTAACTTGAAGTGCTACAAATAACTAAAACAAAAACTGAAATAAAATTAAAAACTACAATTTTAAATTATTAAATTTTTATATTAAAATTAGTAAATTATTTTATTAAAATATTTAATAAAAATTAATAAGACACATATATATATATATATATATATATATATATATATATATATATATATAAAACACCAATAAAATAAAGTTTTAGTAATTTTGTTGTTTTTAACTGAAATTAAAATGAAAACAGAAAACAAAAACTACTTCAAAATCATTTTTAAAAACATTTACTACTAAACACATTTTTTATAACTTATCATAACTAGTAAAATGTGTAATTTATGATAAAAATACTCATGTTTTACAGATTTGATTAATTTCTATTACTTTTCCAGGTCTAAAAAATTACACTTTTAAAATTATTTTCAGAAACTGTGAGAATCCTCGTTCTTCAAAAACACAAAAATGAATTAATAATAAAATAAGAAATATCTTGATTTGTTAAAAGCATGTTTTAGCTGAAATGATTTGAAGTAATTTTGTCGCCCCCTGGTGGAGAACTGCTGATCTAAAGTGACTTTACAGTAAAATCTGTCATTTCTGATTTCTGCTCATGATGTGAAGTGTTTTTCTCACCTCTGTAACTGACGAACGAATCTGCTGGAGTGAAAGAGCTGCTTCAGACCGCGAGACATGGACACTCTCTTCGCAGAGCTGCTGTTTTCTGAGACACACACACACACACACACACACAGTTTATGAGTGTTTATCCATCATGACGGGTGTTTCTTCATGTACTCTGTGTGTTTGTGTACCGGTGATGATCTCAGGCTCTCTGATCTGCTGTGAGATCCTCCTGACGGCCGCGGCCTGATTCCTGCGTCTCACCGTCACGCCGCTGCATGAGCTCCAGCCTGCAGGGGGCGACACTCACCAATCAAACACTCACTAAATCATGTTTATTTCATCAAAAATAGTGAAATGAAATATTATTATAATTTAATATAATATTATATTATAATTTAATATTATAATTATTCCTAATGATCAATAGCTAATATTTTCAGCATCATTACTCCAGTCTTCAGTGTCACATGATCCTTCAGAAATCATTTTGATACTTTTCTGCTCAAGAAACATTTATGATTATTATCAATGTTGAAAACAGTTTATAATTTCATGGAAACCATGATGCATTTTATTTTTCAGGATTCTTTGATAAATAGAAAGTTTAAATATAATCTTTTATAACATTATAAATGCCATCTTGATCAATTTAATGCATCCTTGATTAATAGAAATATTAATTTCTTTCAAATTAAAATTATAAAATCATTATGAGCCCAAAATTTTGACCAATAATGTAACTTTTTGGGCTTGTTAAGTAGTAAGTAATGATTATACTTTAGAAATGGTGTGTTTTTAAATTATTGTTATTATTTATTTTTTAAATGTTTATTCATGTCTCAGCACAACTTGCCTGTGAGACTTATATTAAAGGTCACCAATTAAACGACGAGGGACAAAATGATGATCTGTGGCAACTTAAATAAAGTTATAAAAAATCAATTAAATTCATAAAACTTTTAAATTTATGAAATAATAATCTATATGAAAAATGTTTTTTTTTTTTACAAATTCCATTTTATTTTTATTTTTTTCATTAATAAAAATTTTCATTAATTTTCATTCAATTATTTTTTTTAGTTTTTTTTTTCCATTTGAATGTTTTAATAAAATTGTATTAATCAAAAAACATGTCTAATCAATTTAATTTATAAAATTGGATAATTATATAATTAATTACATTTAAAGTCATTATTTTAGTATAATTTAGATATTTTTATAGTTTTGATTGTGATTTTTGTAGTTAAAACTTTAGTTTTTAAGTTTTTTGTCATTTTTATATTTAATTTTGTCAATTCATATTTTATTTTAGTATTTAAACATGTCTGTAGTTTGTATTAATTTCAGTTTAACTTATTTTAGGACATCAAGTTCAAACTAAATGAAAAAAGATATTTCCTTGGCAACTACTTGGGAGGAAAAAAAAGTTTTTTATATATATATTTTTGTCTTCACTTAATGTTTACTTGATTTCTCATTTTTTATGGTTTTAGTTTTTGTTTAATTAACTACAATAAACCTGACAATATTCTCTGAAAACATCTCTAAATATTCTGCAGTAACAGGTGACATGGCTGCAGTTCTCAGTACTCACTGGAGGGGGCGACACACGGCGGGCTGCTGCTCACAAACGCACCCCAGCCTCTGATGTTATATGCACTGACCCGCACAAAATACTGCACACCCTACACAAACACAGACTGAGTCACAAATATCTGTGTATGTGTGTGTGTGTGTGTTATATATAGCCATGAGTGTGTGTTTGTGTGTGTGTGTGTTATATATATAGCCATGTGTGTGTGTGTGTGTGTGAATTATATATAGCCATGAGTGTGTGTTTGTTTGTGTGTGTGTGTGTTATATATAGCCATGAGTGTGTGTGTGTCTTACAGTCTGCAGTCCTGTGATGCTGAACTCTGCGTTTCTGCTGTCAGTGATGAATCCAGTGCCACACAGAGGATGAAAACCAGCTGAAGAGCTCCACTCAACTGCACACACACACACACACACACACACACACACACACACACACACACACAGGTGAGTGATGACGTCATCAGTGAGGCGTGTGATGATGCGGTGTCTCACCTCTGTATCTGGTGATGAGGCCGTGTGTCTGACCGCAGGGCTCTCTGACACGCACACACAGACAGCTGTCGCCCGTCACCACCAGGGCGGCGCTAGCAGGCGGCCCAGGCGGAGCTGAGAGAAACAGATGGGTGTGATGAAGAGTCACATGACCTCTGAGTGTGTGTGTGTGTGTGTGTTCATACCCGTCATGTGGAATCTCTCTCTCATGCGATGGTAAAGTTCACAGCGGCGCGTCCAGAGCTCGACGTTCTTCTGCGCGTCTGTGAGTGACTGAAGCTCCGCCTTCTCTCTGAGCTGAAGCTCCGCCCTCCACTCCTCCAGCTTCTGCTCGGCCAATGACACCAGCTCATCCAGCTTCAGTGACCAATCAGAGGACGAGCTCACTGCGGCGGGGCGGAGAGAGGCATTTGTACTTTATCAACCCAATGAAGTATGAAATCTGCTTCGTTTTTTCCGAAATTATGTTTTTTTTTTTTTTTAATAAACAAATTCTGTTTTCTTATTATTATTCTTCCGCTTGAGTCTATGGCAGCCCATATAACCGTATAGTAAAAAGTTATGAAATTTGGCATACAGATAGAGGACAGTCTGAAATGTTACCATAGCAAATTTGGTGTCTATACATCAAACACCTCTAGCGCCACCAACAGTTCAAATATTCACTTGTGTTTATGATCATAACTTTTGATGCATAAGTCAACCTTTTTTCACCATTTTGAATTTTCCGAAAGAACCTACTTTTTTCGAACTCCTCCTAAAGCATTTGTACAATTAGCATGAAATTTGGTATGTAGCATCTACCCACAATCCAGGCAAAAAGTTATTAAAAGATTTTTGATCCGTTCTCGTATAATGTGTCAACGAATTTCACGGCGAACACGCAACATGCTGTATCTTTGCAATGATTTGGTATATTGACACCAAACTTGGTATATGTCATTAGCATGACTTGAGAATACATGCACAGTATTGTCACAGCGCCACCTACTGGTGCACAGATAGGAAAATGGCTATTTTTGCTTATAACTTTTGAATGCCTTGTCCTAAAATCATGGGGATAGTCTCCATAGGTTCCTTAAGGCATGCCGAGTTGAACAATATTCAGTTTTCTTCGGTTGGCCATTTTGAATTTTGCTATAAAATGCTGTGTTTTATGAATGCATGAATGTATCGTTATGAAACTCTGTATGATTCATTGAGGCCGTGTTCTGTGAGGACCTCTAAAGTTTTAGATCAGCACCCCCTAGTGGTCAAAATATATAATGAAATTCATGAAAATGCTAATATCATATGAAAAGTTCAACATATTATTGTCATTTAACTTACATCATTAGATTTACTGGCTTAAGTCCTACGACCTATACCAAATTTGCCATATTCTACCATACTTACTGTCCGACATATTGAATTTTACTCAAAACCTACTTTTTCGAACTCCTCCAACACAATTTGTCCGATTTGTATGAAATTCGGTATGTAGCATCTACAGACCTTCATGAAAAAAAGTTATTAAAAGAGTTTTGATTGTCCCAACCATTGTTTTATACTGTCAACAAATTTGACTGCAAGCACGCCAAAATGGATATGCAGCTGTATCAAAAATTTTGTATCACAGGCATGACTTGAGGGTGCATGCAGAGTTTCGTCACAGCGCCACCCACTGCTCAGAAGTTATAAACCATGTTATTATGTTATAAGTGCTTTAAATGGATAGTTTATCCAAAAAAATACTAGGGAAATCAATGGTTGCCCAAAGCGGCCTGGTTACAAACTTTCTTCAAAATATTTTCCTTTTTTTTCAACAGAACAAAGACATTTATTCTTGTCTGGAACAACCTGAGGGTGCGTAAACGATGACAGGATTTTAATTTTCGGCGCACGAACACGAACGGCTGAAGTATACCCAAGGGTTTTATTCGGCTTGACCCCATTATTGCTGCTTGCAGCTACAATTTTAACTTATTATTATTAAATACAATTTATTTAAAAATGTCTTAAATTTACAATTTATTCAATAACTAGTTCTTTTTTTAACAATAATATGAAATCTGCTATTGTATGGCATTGTATTTTTTCCCAAATTAATTATTTTTTTTGGGGGGGGGGTGATTCTGAATATGTGGTTATGATTTAATACGAAATTATCAATAAAAATAGTGGTAATCAAATTAATTCATAAAACATAATTATTAAGATTCATGTGATGAATTGTGTAGTATGTGTCACTCACAGTTGGGGTTGTGTTTTGCTCCGGCCTTCACCAGCACCTTCAGCAGTGAGGCATTATGGGTAAGAGCGGCCATGTCTAGCGGCACCAGGCCGAGCTCACTGACGGCATTTACTCGTCTGTCTGTCTGTTGTCCACCTGTCTCTGTCTCTCTGGATAACTGGTGCTGCACGGCGAGTGTGTCTTCACTCTCCAGAGCGTCCCACAGACACGAGTACTAAACACACACACACACACACACACATGTAAGCAGCATAACATTAACTCTATATATGTGTGTGCAGTTGTGTGTGCTGTTGTTACATCAGCTGGTCCTTTGCTCAGCCGCCTCCTCCAATCAGAATGCTCTGCCTCATCGTTGGAAGCTCCGCCCCTCAGTTTGACGGACAGACTCCTGTAGATGCGTTTAGGTGAGACGGGGCCGAAGGAACGCCTTCTTTGGGGCGGAGCCATCACAAGACTGACATCACTGCACACCAATGACAGCATCATTATCATCATACACATTAACAGTACAAAAATAAATTAATAAGTCATGATTATGAGATAAAAAGTCGAAGATATGTTTTAAAAGACAAAATTCTGAATTAGTATGTCATAATTTCTACTTTTTAAAGAGAAATTCGAACTTGGCATATCATACTTTTAACTTTTAATGCCAAAATTATGACTTTACATCATAATTTCGACTTTTTAATGCCTTAATTATACCTTCAAGGTCATAAGTTAGACTATGTATGGCTTCCATAGGCTACAGAAACAGCATGTGTAGTATGAGATCAAGAAGGTCCAGCAAGCATTTCTTCAAAACTCCTTCATCATGATCTTCATCATGATCTTCATCAACAGTCTCTAGTTCTTCACATCATGAGAACTGCTGTGCTCGTTTAAGTGTTTATCTGATGATTTCTGCAAAGCTCATGATGATTCTCACGATCTTCCTCTTTTACACTCTTCCTGCTTTATATACTGTTAAGCATACAGGGTTTACTTACAACAAACATTCAGACCAAACTATATTGTGCGAAGTAAAACTAAAACTAAAGAAGATATCATCATCATCATCATCATCATCATCAGTATGATAAACGTATGATTTTGTGGCAAATTTTGTCTCATGTTAAATCTGAATCGCGTTATAAAGCGCAAGTTTCCGTTGATGAGAACAAATCTTCGGGTGTTTTCATGAGAAGAATATTTAGTAGTCTAGCTTTTATTTTCATAATAAGCTGTCTTTATAATGTCGTTTCATTGTTTTTTTTGTTTTTTTTTGTGGTTTTCAAACGGTTTTTCACATAAAAGAATCGACCGTAGCTGAAGGATCATCCGTTATTACATAACGATATGAGAACATAGGAAACATTACTATACATTTACATTTATTCATTCAGCAGATGATTTGATCTATACAGTTGTTTACACATTAATATTCATATGAATCAGAATGACAGATAAATGAGTTTTACCTTTAGAAACGAGCGCAGATGAACTCGGACAATCTCCTCCGATGTTTCATGAAGTTTCTCAGAAATTAAACTTTATATCGCCATGGTGAACTTTATTAAATGTTTCAAGTCCCGGAATTAATACGAATTCTATTAATAACGCGATGGCAGTGTGCACGAGCCCGCAAACACCCCCGATGACCCAGTGCGCGCTCGCAGTCACGGATGTGTGTTTACCTACTTATCTAAATGAGGACGTATCATAGTCATACTACAATAATGCAATCAATATAACAAAAAACCCTGCCCCATAAAATACAACGCTACATTGTTGTAAAAAAAAAAGTTAACAAAAACATCAGTGAACAATTTTTAATGCTAAATGAATGTAAACAAATTACCAAAACAACACTGAATTTTTAAAAAAATGTTTAATGATAAATAAATGTAAAATTATAACAGAATACTTGTAAAAACAATATTGAAACAACATTTAATGCTTAATAAATGTTGTTCTGTAAGTATTTTGTTAAACTTGTTACATAACATTAAAGGGTTAGTTCACCCAAAACTGAAAATTCTGTCATTAATTACTCACCCTCATGTCATTCCACACCTGTAAGACCTTCGTTCATCTTCAGAACACAAATTAAGATATTTTTGTTGAAATCCAATGGCTCCGTGAGGCCTGCATAGGGAGCAATGACATTTCCTCTCTCAAGATGCCATAAAGGTACTAAAAACATATTTAAATCAGGTCATGTGAGTACAGTGGTTCAATATTAATATTATAAAGCGATGAGAATATTTTTGGTGCGCCAAAAAAACAAAATGATGACTTATTTAGTGATGGCAGATTTAAAAAAAACTGCTTCATGAAGCATCGGAGCACAAATGAATCAGTGTATCGAATCTGCTGTTCGGAGCGCCAAAGTCACGTGATTTCAGCCGTTGGCAGTTTGACACGCGATCTGAAATCATGATTCGATACACTGATTCATTTATGCTCCGAATCTTCCTGAAGCAGTGTTTTGAAATCGGCCATCAATAAATAAGTCGTTATTTTGTTTTTGTGGCCACACCAAAAATATTCTCGTCGCTTTATAATATTAATATTGAGCCACTGTACTCACATGAACTGATTTAAATATGTTTTTAGTACATTTAATGGATCTTGAGAGAGGAAATGTCATTGCTGGCTATGCAGGCCTCACTGAGCCATCGGATTTCAACTAAAATATCTTAATTTGTGTTCTGAAGATTAATGAAGGTCTTACGGGTGTGAAACGACATAAGGGTGAATAATAAATGACAGAATTTTCATTTTTGGGTGAACTAACCCTTTAAAGGCACACCATGTAGATTTTCGCCACTAGAGGTCGCTTATTCAAAACAAATGCATAGCTTGATGAGATTGAGCGTGGAATCTTGGGAGTTGTAGTCTTCACCTCAGAGCCAGTGGAAAAGAATCCGATGGGACTCGGGCAGAAATCATATTCATGGGTGAGATTATTAGCGTTACTGTAGTATGACGATTACTGAACGAGGCCGCTGGAGCGATTGCTAATGAGAGACGAGGGCAACACATGCCTCCAGAACTTTTATTATGCTGCAGTCGCCACTTTTCTTCTTCTTCCGGTCATGTGTACGTGGGGTGACACAGCGCTGATTATCATCTTAGACACATTTGTGTGTTGAAAGTTGTTGCTACTCTGTGTTCACTCGGTGGCTGCTATGAGACGCTTGTTGCACACTGCAGTAAGCTAGACTGATATTAGTCATGGTAAAACATGGTACTCACTGATAAATCAAGAAAAGAAGATTTAGACAATAAGACTTACTGTGTTGAGCTATATAACATGAGTAGTTTTCTGTCGATGGATGTATCCAAACAGTTAGCTCACCTATCTAATAAAACACATAATATATTTAAAGCATCTTTGGTGTTTCCATGGTTTCTACAAAATAAAAACAGGAAATCATGGGTAACTTGTGACAAATGTGTCAAACTTGTCATTGAATAGGTGACGCATGCACATGGTCCGTGTCCTGGTTAAAATGGCTTATTTCTGTATGCAAGTACAGAAGTCCAAAAAATATGTAACATTTTTTTTTTTTTTTTTTTTTTTTTTTTTTTTTTTCGGTTAATCCAAAAATCTTACATACTTGTGCCTTTAAATGTAAAAAATTTTAACAAAATGCTGATAAAATACACTGAAATTTACCAAGATCTGTATGAAAATCATTGAAATAATATTAAGGCATCAATGTTGATTCAATTTGCAAAATCAAAACAGAATTCAACAGTGATTCAGTTGTAGAATTAAATTCACGCACAATACCCTCATGCACCTGATGTTGATTATGACTTACTTGACTGTTGACTATGTAGTGAATATTTGTATTGCTCCTACACTGGAACTACAGTCCTTTAGCACTCAGTGTTTTGTGAATGTATTGCCGTTTCCAGGAAGGTGGCGTAGGAGCTCACAGCCGCCTGTAAGTGGAAAAATGTACAGTCATGATTTGTACAGGTTAAAGATCAAGACTAGACAGACAATGGTTCAGATTAGTGCTGATCACTGTTGTTAAAGCACGCCTGTATCCTTGAAACATGTTTTGTGAAACAGACTCTGCTGTCATTTGGCCAAGTGTTTGTCATCATGGTGACTGTGTGAAATGTTGACTGCGGTTTCTGCAGACGCCTCTTCTCATCGCGTCTCCCACCAAACAGGTCAGAAATAACAATAAACCCACACACAAAACAAAGCCACAGAGATTTCAGTACACCAACACACATGCTTCTTTTCTTCTGCTGCGTTGACAATAGAAACATTTCTCACTTCATTGCTTTTGACTGGAACCGAATGGAGATTTCTGAACAATTAAACAAATGATTAAATGACATTGTGACCTGCGGCAGCAACAGGAAATGGAACAAGAGTCCCATGGGCCGGACATCTATATATGTTTTTATAAAGCCATGTCTACGTAAGAAGCGCTCATGTTGAGAAATCGCTCGATGAAACGTTGACAGGAAGTGGTTTTACTGCTGAGCAGAGCTGGTGGCGACACGCGTTAAGCTGTGACGGACAAAATTAAACTCATTTCACACTCATATGTATTTAGTGTTTAAAGTCAATTTTATTTTGACAGCAAAAGTGTCTTTAAAGCAGTTTTACAGTAAAAATCAACAAACTCAGTTTCAATGATCAGTATCAACATTCGACAGTGTCATCTACATTTAGTCATTTAGCAGACACTTTTCTCCAAAGCCTCTCTAATGAACCAGTAGTGAAACAGTCCATTCTGACAGTAACAGCTGTAATACTGATTTGTCTTATAAAGGTAAAAATACTTGAAAAATACTAAAAATGTTTACAAATTAATTCCAATGCACTAATGGATCAGACATGAATAACACTGTTTAACAGAACAACATTCCTAAGATAAATAAATAATGTTTTAAAAAAAATCTGAAATATTCCATAGAGTAAGATATTCAAGTGTAAGATAACATAACTGTACAGCAATCTTCACTGACACCGGAGGAATATCAAGGTTATTGCATATTGGAGTATAAACTGATAAACATGATGCACATTACAAAGCTTAGAATTAACAGTAATAGTGTTTGTACAAGCTACTCTAACGAGACCTCAGCACACTTTGAAGAGGGACCTGTGGCTGAGCGGACTCTATGTTCAGCTATAATGAGGTTGGGTCATCTGATATCCACACAGTTATGAAATGTAAGTAGGCACTTAGTTAGCAGTGGCACTTTCTGGGAAAGCAATATTACCATATCCTCTCGTAGACCCAATAATCCTATGGTTGAGGTCTTCTATTAGCCCATATAAAGCAATCGAGCCATCTGTCTAAGGGGCCGTTTACACGACACTGTTTTCAACTAAAAACAGAAAAACTTTATGCGTTTAGCCTGTTCATTTACACAGCTGTGTTTTGGGGGCCTAAAAACATACCGCTTTGAAAACTATACTGTTATCGTCTCTGTGTAAACTACAAAAACGTGAATTTGTGATGCTGCGCATGCGTATTATGAGTTCAATCTATATTTGAGAGTACTTGCTCAAAGCTTTTGCCATCTTGATTGTTTTTTAATCACCGCTCTGCAGTGCTGCCAAGATGAGTGGTAGATGTGCTAAATGACATCATACTGGCGAGTCCACTGATCTATATTAATATAAATATCACTAAAGGGGTGTTGAAGTGAAAACTTGCTAAATGGCAGCACTTCCACTCTGTAAAAGATGTGCGTAGGTGTGTAGTGTTTCTGTACAAAGCGACATCGCCATCTACTGGCCTGGCAGCAGAATACAGCGTTTTGCAGATCTGTGTAAATGGATATCGTTTGGACAAGTTGTCGTCTGTACGTGGAACTTTTCAAAACCACAAAGGAAAAACTTTTCTGATTTAGTACATTGTTATTGTGTAAGAGCAGAACATAAAGCAGTAATTTCTTTTAATCTAGCTGGACAAACAAAATAGGCACCCCTCAGGTCCTTGACATAAATGAAGAGAAAAAATATGATTGAAACCGTTGTGACGTATGATGTTCTTTGTCATCAAGATTAGTTTCTTGTAGAAGGGTACTAACTGACATGCTTTGAGAAAGAATAAAAAAAAAAAATCCAAATCCTGACCAGAAATGTTTCCTGTAGTAAAAATACTTAGACAGATTTAATTAGAATGTCCAGAGAGTTCAGGAAGCCAGGCTTCGAAACAACAATACGCATGTTCTTCCTTCTCCCTCTATTTTCATCCAATGTCATCCAAATGATTCATTCACCTCTCCAGTTTGTCAGCATCTTCCACAGTGGAAATTCAGTTCTCCGTTTCAGTGATTTGTTTGTTTTTCAATCTGCTAATGCAGAAGTAGTGATAATGAACTCAACTTTCCATCAGTCAGTTTCTAAATGTTATCTGTGATTCCTGTAATAACCTGGAGCAGGAGTTGGAAACCTTAGTGTTAGCATCCAAACTGACAGCAGCGTTTTCCTCATAACGCTGCCGGTTATGCTCCAGCTCTGATTTGCTTGAGTTTTTAGTGTTTCTGTGAGGCACGTTGATAGAGCTGTTTTAAAAAGTAGTAGTCTAGACTCATAGCGACTAGTCTAGACTCTGGGCTCCTCTGTTGAAAATAGGGCTGCACAACGATTAATCGTTTGCAAAATAAAAGTCTGTGTTACGTAATATATGTGCGTGTTCTGTGTATAATAATTCTGTATATATAAATACATGCACATACATGTATAGATTTAAAAAAATATATATTTATATATAAAATATTTATATTTATATGTAATATAAAATATATATAAATATGTATATTTATTTATACATGTATATATTTCTTAAATCTATACATGTATGTGCATGTATTTATATATACAGAATTATTATACACAGAACACGCACATATATTACGTAACACAGACTTTTATTTTGCAAATGATTAATCGCGATTAATCGTTGTGTAGCCCTAGTTGAAAATAATGATAATTGAATTCAATGCATTCAATTCTAGTGAAATTCTGTAAGCTCCAATCTTGGATCCCCAATACTGATATTGGTATACTGACAAATTTCACAAGTGTCTATAACAGGGCTTGATCCGTTGCAGTATTGATTGTTCTGTAATACTACTGTGGGAGTCCTGAAACACAGACATAAACAGTTATGCAACATCTTATTTACAACATGAATTAAATAACATATTAGGTAAAACAGGGCAACTGACATTATTTTCCATGTGAGTAGTACATCTAAAACTCTAAAAAACATATTTAGTATTGAGTATTTGTATTATATGTTTCACCATCTCAACTGAAATCAATGGACCCTTAGCAAAATAACTACCCACTTTCACATTCAACATGTTACAGTGCACCTGATGCGATATCACATTATTTGATTAATAGATATTAAATAACACATGCATAACAATTGCTGCAATACTTATTTTACATGTTTACTAAATGTAACTAATATACAGGGCTCTACAGTGCAAGCATTTTACTCACATTTGCACCTGAAAATAACTGTGTGCGAGTGTGAAAAAATATTTAGGTGCACTGGTGCGAGTGACCCTATGGATTCTCATGAATAGAACAATAATACAATCGGAACAAAATATACGCCTCCTAAAATGCATCAACCCTGAACAACAGTTACGTTTCACACTGCAATTGGCTGCTTTTCATGCCTTTATTCAAAGACTTCACTTCAGTCAGTAGAGCAAACTGTGCAAAAGACGTGTGCAATGGACTAACATTACACTTCCAAAATTGTTTACATGGTGAAACGGGTGATGCGCAGTTATAAGACAGTCTTATGCTGCTGATGTTTCAGCCAAATTAACAAGAAATACTACATTTGGATTATCAAATTCACAAACCACGAGTGCGATTGCTGCTTTCACACTTGCCCAAACGACCCGCACCAAAGGAGATAACAAACTCTAGTACGATTCAACCAAACTAAATGAGGCAGGTGTGAAAGCACCCTTACTGCAGTGTCTGTATTCTCTAACTTAGTAAATTAATAATAATAAATAATTTAGTTAATTATTTTAATTACTATGAAAAATTAAAACGACAGTAGGGGTGGTGTTGGGGTCGCGGTAGGCAAGTGAAGTGTTGAATTAATATAAGTCAATCGCAGAAAGCCTAATATATAGCCTAAGTTAAGTAATATCACATGAGTATATTCCTGTTTCTCTGAGTATTGGCATGATTGCAAATGTGACACTTACTGATCTTATTGAAGGCCAATAAACAAGGAGATATTAAGTGATTTATCATTAGACACAATAATGTCTGTTTTTGCTCTACTTGGTAAAAACAGTTTCAAGCAAAGCCACACCAGAACTATTGCGCATCTCCAAGCAACGGTGATTACTGAATTAATCTTCTTTTGAATGACTGAATGAATGACTAACACATTAAGATTTACTGCCACCTACTGGCAGTAAATGTAAATATGTTTATTTTCATATACACACTTTACATAGATTGTTTTTACTTAAAATATCAAACTTTTAATTTTTACATATTTCTAAATTCCAAAAATTATATTTAAAAACATTTGTACAACATTATTTACCAATGAGCTGCATTAAAGGTGCACTATGTAGTTTTTCCATCCGCTAGGGGGCGCCTATTCAAAACAAAGGTGTAGCTTGATGATGCCAAGTTTAAGCGCGGAATCTTGGGACATGTGGTCTTCACCTCACAGCAGGTGGAAAAGAATAGAGATAAGACTCGGGAAGAAATCACGTTCATGGATGCTGAACTTTTATTATGCCACAGTCGCCGGCGCCGCTTCCCCTTTTCCGGTCATGAGTATGAGGTAACACAGCTCCGTTTATCATATTAGATACATTTGAGTGTGTTGAAAATGATGTTATAACGTTGCTCTGTGCGTTCGCTCGGCGGCTGCTGTAAGACACTGTTGCACACTGCAGTATAGATCGATTTTAGAATATCATATTAAATGCTGTATGGCTTGTGTTGATAAATGACATGCAATTAATTTTAAAACGTATTGTATGATGGAGAAAATGCTGTTACTAAAAATAAAGCTGAATCTGATTATGCTATGTTAGCTACTTCACAAAATAGTGTTTTTCTCTGAGGCATGGTAAAGCATGGTACTCGCAAAAAAATCAAGAAAATTAGATTTAAACAATAAGACTAAACGTGTTGAGCTATATAACAATAATTAGTTTTCTGTCTATAAAAATAACCAAACAGTTGTTCCCTTCTCTATTAAAACATGTATAATATTAAAGCGTCTTTGGTGTTTCCATGGTTTCTAAATAAAACCGGAAACCGAGGGTAACGCGGGTATGACGCAATTGACAGGATAAAATTGCAATTTTCTCACGATTTACAAATAGTTGGAAACATTTGGGATATTGTAAATACTCAAGTGAACAAAATATATAACACTGGCCTAGTGGTTTTTGGATATTTTACTGCAAAATTCTTACATACTGCACCTTTAAGCAACCTATGTAAATGTGTTTAAATAAAACCACTTCAGATGGAGCTTCTGTGCCACTTCTGCAGTGCAAAGATTCATTTTTTGATAATTTATTTTGATAGGTAACAGCCTGATAGGGTCTTATTATTCTAACTGAATTTATTGTTTAACATTTAAAAACAAATGTTCTATCTTAATTTAAGAAATTGATGAAATATGATGCATACACTTAATGAGATTAGAAAGAAAAATGCTCTTATAATGGTAAAAAAAACCCAGTGGAAATTAATTCAAAGGGGCAAATATTGTCTTGTAATCGGAAAGTTAGTGTCTGTTATTGATCCTAATTTTTTTTATTACATTTACATTTTTGGCCACTGAACATTGTAAACAAAAGTGAATTGATGCATATATAGAAACATATACAGGCAGAAAAGCAGTATGTATGTCAAACAAAGTTGAATACTGATCAAGTTTTGCTGTGTGTGTGAGATGAGATTCATAATGAGAAGCAGCATCTACAGTGCTGTGGTATAAGTGTACTTAATATCTGCCTGGTAAATAAAGCAATTACTCAAGAAAACATTTAGCTGTTTGATTTAGCTACACTTGGCTGAATAAATATTTGAAATGGAGGCATGTTCAGAGCTAGTGTCTGTTTAACTGTGTCGAGAGACTATTAAAAATATACTGTACATAAGGGTCATCAGACATTGGGATCACAGGTACCTTCTCTTAGAGGAACTCCAGCACTCTCATCTCGATTATGTTCCCGTGTGTTTCTGCTTCTGGAAGCTAATTTTCCAAAATTAGTACATTTTTTTTGTAATGTACAAATATGTTAAGTCCAAATTCTAATCTTATCAAAGTTTAAGCTTATTTTAGTCAAACATTATTAAAAGCTCATGGAAGGACACAACACTATAGAAATGCTCTGTGGGTCAGTGGGGTCACACTACTCACCAATAATCTTTTTCTTCATTAAGATTACTGACACTAAAACAACAACTGCCAGCAGAAGCACAACTCCAATCAAACCTCCAATCATGAACAGGACAGACTCTGATGGGCAGTCCTGGCACCTTCCATCTAATCAAATGCAAAAAGATATTGATTAATAAGGATATCATAAACAAAAAAAGGGATAACTGAAGTTTATAATTTTTTTTATTCCAATAGTCTATCAGTTGATCTCTCTATGTAACTTTTTTAATTACCCCATTTAATGATAACTGGTTCTTTGAAGGTACTGTGGGACACAAAACAATCATAATCTGCTCTTTCATCCTTCTTGATCTCCACACTCTTCCTCATCTGGAAGGATCCATCATGGTTTGGTCTGACTCCTGTGGATTCAATCTCATCTTCAGGCACAGATGTGTGATATTTCCTAATGTTCATCATCATGTCTTTGGGGTAGAAGTCAGTGGCCATACAGGTGAGTTTCAGCTTGCTTTTGTCACTGAGAGACCTTATTGCAGACATATGAACATCTGGAGGAGCTGAAAACACAGGTATTAGGTTATCAATCAGCTGCAGATCATCAACAAATACAAATACTGCTCATTTACTCACAGGTGTTTCTGAGCTCCTCGTCTCTATATTCTCTGAAATAGTTGAGCCAGTTCACACACTCTTTCTCCAGGTATCCTTTGGTGTATTGGTTTAGGATCGGCACATTGTCCCATTTTCTCTTGGTTGGTAGAGCTTCATCAACTACAGCAATCCATTGAGACTCTCTATCATCAAAAGACAAGAAGTTTTCTCCATCATAGCTGTACTCATCAATGCCTTTGAGAAACTTCACTTCATCTCCCTGCTGCTCAACTTCACAACCGTGTCTCCACTGAAGAACATGAAGATCTGAAATGGACACAAATCAAAATGTTTGTGAGATAACAAAAATAAAATGATTGTATGTATATACAAGTTAAACTGTATGAATGTTTCTCACCTGATTCATTGTGTCTCATGCGGTACATCAGAATATGGACGTTCACATTAAACCATTGTTCTTTACTCTTTCTGGACTGAGTGCCTTTTTCCCAGTAATCCTCCTGCATTTTCTCTTTCATCCAGGGCTGTGTGGGAATCTTTCTCCTTTCTTTACTATTGTAATAGTCAATCTGTGTGTCGTCCAGCAGACCCATAGCACTGAATTCATAGATGCCCGGCAGATCCACAGGTTTAGACAAGGCTGTGTAAATGTAATACAGCGAGTGTCTCTCTGAAATGAAGAGGGATAAAATATGCATGAAATAACTGTTTACTGAAGTGTGAATGTGATGAAAGTTGTACATTATTGAAGGAGAAAACAGTTAAAACTAGGGCTGCACGATATATCGCATGAGGTTGTCACGCGCATTTCGTCAGTAAAGCCGGCTCCCTGATTACCGCTAAATCGCCATCACCTGCTTTCAAATGGAGCGGCATTTAATAGACAGAACCGTAGTTCACTGAAAAGCCACGCAATATCGCGTTCATTATCGAAGGCGATTCATCTGCGATAATGAACCCGATATTGCGTGGCTTTTCAGTGATCTACGGTTCTGTCTATTAAATGCCGCTCCATTTGAAAGCAGGTGATGGCGATTTAGAGGTAATCAGGGAACCGGCTTTACTGACGAAATGCGCGTGACAATCTCATGCGATATATCGTGCAGCCCTAGTTAAAACATCAAAACACTTAGGATAGTCTCAATACATTTTTAGTTACAAAAAGGCACAAATAGATTAAATATATTATAATAGTATGCCTATATAAAGCTAGGCCTGTAAATCTCTGAGCAAGACATTAGTCAAAATCTCAAATCTGAAAGCATTTCTAATGTGATTAAACAAGATCCTGTTGGATAAACTAAAATTAAACATTTTCAGTTTATTTGGTCAGTATCTTGTAGGACATTAATCTTTAGATAAATTAAAAGCTGCTAAAAATACTGTTGATCCTGTAAATTAGCAAACATGTTTGACGTTTACCAAAATACACATAGGCTACTTCATTTATGTATTTCACTTAAAATGTTAGTAATAAAATTTCAGTTCTGTCGTTACAAACTCTGATCAGCAAGAGTAAACGTGTGAGTCATTCTATGAAACGGGTGCCATTTGGGTCCGCAACATTTGATCAGATGCATAAGGCACAAAAAAATGTCCCAAAGTCTGTTTCCAAAGCTTAAGGTCATTAATTCAAGTGTTCTTTTTAACATGATATATGATAAAATGCTTTTTTTTGAAGATTAGCATACTATTTTTAATGAATTTTCATTATTATATAGCCAATTTCACATGTCCTTGTTAACCAACATGACATTTGCATCTAAAATATCACCAAATAAGTCATATTTTTTTCAAACATATACTATTTTCAGGATTATGTGTGTCCCTGTTTACACAATATATATTTATTCACAATAAACCTTATTTTTTTGTAAATATTTTATGATTTGTGCGTGTCCCTCAGTTTGGCTTACCACCCTGTCACACTAACTTGTTTTATCTATAAATAATGCTCTGTTCCTTTAAATGACATCACAAAGCCTAAGTGACATCATTTGAGCCTTATAGCCACCAAGAACAAAAGAAGGCAACTATGTAATTTTTTTTTTATACATTGTTTATTTGTTGCTTTTTCATGTTAGGCAGGGCCCGTCAAGCTTAAACTTACCACCCCGTCACGCAAAATAGATAGGGGAAACTGTTTTTTATTCATTTTTTCACATTATTAATACAAAGAAAATTCAATTTCAGATTGAATGCATGTATGCTAGGTGAGAAACTTGACCACATGGGAGATTTGCGGACATTTTGTGATGAAATTTACCACCCCGTCACATACCACCCTGTCACGTTTTTGTGACGGGGTGGTAAATTTCATCCCAAAATGTCCCTCAATAAAAATCACATTCTTGGGGGTAAAACTTTTTCTTTTTGGCAAGGTTCCCTTGGTAAAATGTGTATTCCAAGGGCTAAATAGCATGTTTTTTGGGCTCACTTCAACCCGTGGACATGAAAAACAACCCACGGCAACAGTGTAAAAGTAGCCTAGCCCAATTTCGTGGGAAAACCGCAGACTTGGCAACACTGTTTGGTTCATTAATTCACTCACTCACTATATCACTCACACACTTTTTACTCAATTTGAATGTCTCCCCTCCCCCAGTTTTTAAAGTTTAACACCAGCAGATCATATAGAGAAACACTTTGTCCATACCACCCCGTCACATTTACCACCCCGTCACAGGGTCATTTTGTTAAAAGTTTATGGAAAGAAAATGAAATAGTACATAAATTAATGTTGAATTATGTTCGTGTTGTGTTGACTAATCAGATAAATTTAACTTTATTTGTATTTTTTCATTGTATTAATTATTTCAGTACAAACAATGAGGCCATTGAAAGGTCAAATTCATATTTCAAGACTAAAAATCTAAGAATAAAAAAAAAAAAAAAAAAAAATTACAGACTTTCTATTGATGGTTTCCAAAAAAGGGACATTTTACTATTAGGAAAACATTAGATTTAAAAAATCTATTTCTTGTTTTACTACTCCAATGGCATACATATTGTCAGTGACGGGGTGGTACAAGAATGGCTTCCTTGCCTGAATAAAAAGGATAATATTAATAAAGATTATGCCTGAGGTGGGAAAATGTGTTTTTTGGAGGATTAACATATCTTTCAAGTTGTAGGTTTGTTTAAAAAAAAGTTTGCTCTTAATGAAAATTTTGAAAAGTGCAAAGTGGAAATGGCACCCGTTTCGTAGAATGACTCGTTTTACTTTCACTTTGTTCTCTGATAAACGCAGCAATTTATTCATTTACCTGCTTGACGTGAACGCCGAAGGTTTATAAAGAAGAAAAATACAAAGCAGAGCGAAGATTTTCGCAAAACCAGTAAACATAATTGAAAATCCATGTGTGATATTTACTGAAGTTTACGTCGTTTCTTCTTCTTCTTCTTCTGCTTCTTCTTCTTCTTCTTGTGTAATTTTGCGGTAGCTTAGACGCTTCAAAGGCGTATTGCTGCCCTCCTCGGGTCATCTGAAGAACTTCATCTTATATTAAATCCTCAAATAAAGTCCAGTGTGAAGTAAAAAGTTTATAACAATCTTTGTTCTCTCATAATCCTTATTTTCAAGAACTGACTTAAAAGATATAGATGGGAATCCAGACTCCAACAGATCAGAAAACATGCAGATTCTTGCATCACAATGAATTACACACTCCATTACTACATGCTTCACAGACTCCAGCTCTCCACACAAACATCTGCCATCTGGATGCTTGCCAACCATTGCCAGCCCATAATTCAGTGCACAATGTCCCAATCTTAATCTTGTGAAAATCACACTATCCCTTCTCTCTAATCTTGTGAATGATGTGTGCATTAATGTAGGCTGAACTGAAAAATAATGCCTGCCCTTATTCCCTTCCTTCCATAGTTGTGATGTTTTTGCTGTACAATACTCTTGCACTCAACTCTTCCATATATTACATTCAAGTCAACTTCCTCTTGTGTGTAGCTTTTTTTATTGCCCTTTTTCTTTATTGCCATTAGCAGTCCCGGCGCCAGGACATTTTAACAGGGCGGTCTACCCCTTCTGCCCGGGGGTGCACACTGTGAGTGTCAGTGGGTGTTTGGTATTGACAATTTAATTTTTCCTATAAAACAAAGTGATTAGTATTACTAATTATGTCACTATTTGCAAAGAAGAAAAATGTATTATGATTTTGCACTGGCCCGATGCACATCAGAACTGGTTCAAACTTTAAACAAACATTTTTTAAAAAGTCAGGATTAAATAAGATGACATTATAAACAAACATTATAAACGCATTCTATAATAAACTATCAGTGAATATCTGCACACAATCTGACCAGTTTCCTTTTAAATGTACATAGACCAAGGCTACAGGATCACCATTATCTTCCTTCATTTGATCTAGCAATGAAAAATCAACTGTAGGCTCCAGCAGAATCCTTGGTGGGACTGGAGACCAGCAAACTGCAGGTACAATTATAAAATCTTTCATACACAATTCTTAAGCTTTTCATGAGCATCAATGTGGAGGGGCAAAATTACAGAGAGAGCGCCAAAATAAATAAATAAACAAAACTAAATTATTTTAATGTTGCCTTTATAAAGTCTAGTAACATCTTGAAAACTTGCAGGGAATTTCTTAATAAGAAAAATACTGAAGTGATAAACCGATTACACAATGATTTGATTTGATTTTCTAATAACCCCTTTGATTATTATATGATGCACTGACATAAAGCATGTTCAACTGTCTCTGGGTGTCCAGATATATTACAGAGGCTTGTATCTTGTAAAGTATACCTAAAGAATGATTGAGTGCAGTATGTCCTACGTGGAGATGAGAAATAACTGTATCTTCCCTTCTATTTCCACAAACCATTAAATGCCCTACTTCTGTAAAACTTATTTAAATTTAGTGGTTTCTTTAATTTGACGATAATGATTTAATGATGCACACATACACATAATTTATAGGTAAAATGCAGATTTTTTTTTTTTTTACAATTATTACAACAAAATAGATTAAAAATTACACAAACTAACTCTTTGCTCATTTTTCAGTTGTTTCATAATGTGATAGTATTACACGTATCCTTGTGTAATATGTATTGAAATAATACTGTTAAATAAATGTATTGTTTAGTAGAATTCACACAAAAATACCTAGGTCATGGGTCAACCCACATGGAAAGAACCTATATGTGGATATATGCGCATATATGAAACCTATATTCAGTGTATATGCACATATATGCTGCATATATGCACATATATGATAATATATATACTGCATATATGCTGCATATATGTGTATATATGCCACATATAGGCAAAATTGAGGTGCATATATGTGCATATACAGGAAATATAGGTCTCCTGTATTGCTTCTTCATATCCACATATAAGCCCTATACATACAAGATATGTCTTCTATATAGCTAATGGCAGGATCTGGTCATTTTGTAGCTCATATCTCATTTTTGACTGTCATACATGATGCCTAGCTCATATTTTCTATTATCAAGGCAAAAACTAAGAATTAATGAGAAAAATTATGCAAGAACTTATGTATGTGCGAACACGTGAAATTGGTATCACATGTAATTGGCATGTTATGAAATTTCACGCAATTCTAGATCAGGCCTGTGGGAGGAGCTGATCTGGCAAAATCAAAAAAAAAATCAGTTTGAGTTTGTTTTATAATAAATGACACTTCTAAGCATTTATGTTTTCTGTCTATTTATTATAAAGTAACTGATGCTAATAAACGTTTTTATTGCTAATAAACACAGTTTGTATATTTATGTTATTCTCTGATTCTTACCCTGCGCACCCGGATGCTCCTCAATAGCCTGGCATTTGCAAGTATCATTTGAACACTAAACGGCAATTTAGTATTAAGATTGTGAACCACTTTTTTAACAAAGGTGATTTATAGTACTGAAACTGATGGTTCGTCCAGCTTGTTGATTTACTCTTTTCATAGCTTCATTGCCCTGTTATGATATGGTTCAAATTAATAAATATCAGATGCATAAATATGCATATGCTACTAAAACAACACCAGTAGCAGCAATGGAGGTGGAGATTTCAGAAATACCTTTAAATTTGCTCCGTCAAAAACTATCTATGGCATATTGGATAAGTTTAAAGGGCCATAATAATAGTCATTTAGCTAGAATTCACTAATACTGTTTAATCAGCATTTATTCAGGTGTACATTGATGGTTCAAAAAACCCTGAGATAGGACGAACAGGTGCAGCATTTTATGTACCAGAATTTAAAAGTGGGAACAAAGCAAGACTATGGATCTTCAGTGTATACAGCAGAATTAGTCACCATTCAGATGGCACTTGAATGGTTTGAGGAGGAGAGGCCAAACTCTAAAATGAAAATTTTCATTTGTTCAGATTTATTGCAAACCTTTCAATCATCTAGGAAAGACATATTGACGGAAATACTGATGATTTTATTTCGATTCAGACAACTGTGAATTGTAGGATACAAGGAAACGAAACGGCAGATAAAATGGCCAAGGAAGCACTCAAAGTGGATAATATTAACAAAGCAGTCACTTTAAAGGTGCCCTAGAATTAAAAATTGAATTTACATTGGCATAGTTGAATAAAAAGAGTTCAGTACATGGAAAAGACATACATTGAGTTTCAAACATGGCAAATTCCTCCTTCTTATATAAATCTCATTTGTTTAAAAGACCTCAGAAGAACAGGCGAATCTCAACATAACACTGACTGTTACATAACAGTCGGGATCATTAATATGTACGCCCCCAATATTTGCATATGCCAGCTCATGTTTCCAACATTATGAAAGGCATTACACAAGGGCAGCCAGTATTTAACGTCTGGATCTGCACAGCTGAATCATCAGACTAGGTAAGCAAGCAACAACAACAGTGAAAAATGGCAGATGGAGCAATAATAACTGACATGATAACATGATATTTTTAGTGATATTTGTAAATTGTCTTTCTAAATATTTCGTTAGCATGTTGTACTGTTAAATGTGGTTAAAGTTAGCATTGTTTCTTACTGTATTCACGGAGACAAGAGCCGTCGCTATTTTCATTTTTTAAACACTTGCAGTCTGTATAATTCATAAACGCAACTTCATTCTTTATAAATCTCTCCAACAGTGTGTAATGTTAGCTTTAGCCATGGAGCACAATCAAACTCATTCAGAATCAAATGTAAACATCCAAATAAATACTTTACTCACATGACCCGAAGCATGCATGCAGCATGCATGACGAACATCTTGTAAAGATCCATTTGAGGGTTATATTAGCTGTGTGAACTTTGTAAATGCACTGTATTATAGAGTCGCGAGCTCTGTGGGCAGGGAGCACAAGATTTAAAGGGCCAGCAGCCCCTGAATTGGTGCATAGTTAATGATGCCCCAAAATCTGGCAGTTAAAAAAATTAATTTAAAAAAATCTATGGGGTATTTTGAGCTGAAACTTCACAGACACAAAAAAAAAAACGTTCAATGGCACCTTTAAGCAGGGCAGAAGGGAAGTCTTTGATTCAACAAGCTTGTGGGAGTAAATGGCAGAAATACTGGAACTAATGTAAGAAAGAAAGATATTTCTATAGAATACAAAATAATATAAAACAAAGTCAAATTAATCATAATATAAACAGAAAGGAATTTATTATATTTACAAGATTAAGAATGGGTCACACCAATCTTAATGCAACACTACATATCATCGGCAAACACAACTCTGGTTTTTGTAATGTATGTCAGGAAATGGAAACTGTAGAACAGGTTTTGATTAGATGTAAAAAATTTGAAAAGGAAAGAATTGAGCTTATAAGAGAAATGCAAGCTTTGGGTATTACAGATTTCACCATATAATATTTTAAAGACAGGAATAGAGTCTGGTAGAAAAATTACAGCATTAATTACGTTCTTGAGGAATAGTGGCCTGAAATACAGAGTAAATCTTTCATGTTTCATCTTCATCATACTCCAGCACAGTAGGTGGCAGTATGCACCTTTCCAGTTGGTTTGCAACCCACCAATAAATCCACAGAAGAAGACACATTTACTTAATGGAGTAGGATTTTTCTTAATCTCTGGTAAGATAGCAATCGTGATGATAAGTGTATTCTTTCAGTATTAGGTGTGCAATGGATCACAGTTAATCCGTGATACAGATAATATCCAATATGGTTTGGCACACGTGATTCGCGGATTAACTGCTAAATTTAACATGTTTTGTCTCGCCAACTATTACATTCAAATGATTTTAAAAGCGGAAGAAAAGGCGAAAATAGAGAGAGAGTCAGACAGCGCTCAAACACCAAATTAATTCCTCTTCCGTGTTTACTTGCGCTTGAACATTGAAAATTATGTCTCGGCAAGTATTCTCTCGGTTATGTCATAAGTGAACAGTCGAGAAAGAAACCGGATGTGTGTCAGTTATGCTGTGTTATGAAAATGTGCAGATATAGTATGTGAATTACTATTCTTATAAGAGGATTACAAAATCATGCAAATATATTTACAAATGGATTTACAAAATTTACTCCTGTGGGTCATGTGATCACTTTTTTGTACTTTCATTGATTAGCATTTGAGTTCTTGAGATTGGTGTCTTATTTAAAAACAAACTAATAGACTATGTTGCCTGATGGGAACGAGTGACATATTTCAATAATATACTTTCATAATGGCAATTTCTTCCCCAAACCTCAGACCTTTTTCAATCACATAATTTTTTTTTTAAATTAACGTTGCAGGAACAGATCTTAAGAATACTAGACACTAGCTACCAGAAAAATCCCAGAACGAATATCTATAATACTAATAAACTAATAAACTATAATACAAGGAACAGTACAAACAGCCAGTGAGTTATTACTCTTGAATAACATGATTCAGTGTAAACAGGACCCTGAATGACAAAAGAAAGTTAGTTAACATGTAGTGCATGTTGAGCTTAAACAATCAAAACATGTCTATATAACAGAGAGCCCAATACAAAACAGAACAGACAAGAGACAGAAAAACACATGGGTCACACTTATTTTGCCAGCATGACAATAAAAACTAAATGCTTGAGAGCAAAGTCATCATCACCTCCATTGATGCCAAGTATTTGTCCACTTCATATGGATGCTGGGACATGTTGGTTGTTACCCAGAGTTTGACTTTGAGAGAGGCAGGATAAAGCTGTGCAAAAGTGGTGACATCCGCCCTCAAGAAGTTACTTGACCTTCTCTGTACAAAATGACAGCAGTGAAATCCTGGATAATTTTCGCCTTAGAGTTTTCCAAGCCTTCGTCTCTCTAGCGTCTCCAGATTGTTGATTGTTGTCGTCTGTGATTTGTTTTTCATGGTTATAGAGTTTTTCATTTGGCTGATGCAGAAGTAGTGACAGCAGACTCAACTTTTCGTCAGTCAGTTTCTAAATGTTATCTGTGATTCCTGTAATAACCTGTGTTATTAGTGTTAGCATCCGAACTGACAGCAGCACTGTCCTCACCCTGACGGTTATGCTCCAGCTCTGATTTACTTGAGGTTTTAGTGTTTCTTTGATCTAGACAACTAATCAACTAACTAAGCAACTAATCTAGCCTCTGGCCTCCTCTGTTGAAAAAATACAACTGAATGCAATGGTTCTGCATTCAATTATAGTGATATTCTTTAGGTCGCCATCTTGGATCCCCAATACTGATATTGGTATATTGACAAATTTCACAAGTGTCTATAACAGGGCTTGATCTGTTGCAGTATTGATTGTGCTGTAATACTAGTGTGGGAGTCCTGAAACACAGACATAAACAGTTATTTAATTTATGTTGTAAATGAGATGTTGCATATCAGATTTAGGCTTGAGTATTTGCATTACATGATACACCATTTCACGTCAATGGACCCTTAGCAAAAACCCACTTTCACATACGACAAGTTTCTTTGCACTTGATGCGATATCACAAAATTTGATTTAAAGATATTTATATAGCGCTTTTCACAATACATATTGTTTCAAAGCAGCTTCACAGTGATGATAGGAAAATTACTTGACAGATATTGTTTTGGATTTATAGCAGCGCTAAGAAAAAAAATTGTGAATTGGTAAGTTTCGTCAGGGCGCAAAGAAATAGAGCTGAGTATCATCAGCGTAACAGTGAAATCTAACGCCATGCTTCCTAATATCTCCCAAGGGTAGCATGTAAAGAGTGAATATAAGTGTACTTAATGTTTGCCTGGTAAATAACAAACCAGTTGCTTGAGAAAGTATTTAGTGGTTTGATTTAGCTAGAATTAGCTGAATGAATATCTAAAAAGCAGGCATGTTCAGAGCTAAATGAGCTGGTATCTGTTTGACTGTGTCCTTGAGTCACTAGTAAAGAAATCTGAATGTACTAAGACTGATTAGATATTGGGATCACTGGTACCTTCTTGAAGTGGATCTCCAGCATTCTCATCTTCGTTAGGATTTGTGCATCTGAAAGCTAAACAGCATGGCAGATAAAGTCATTTTGATCATTCTTTGCACTCCAAATTGTTTGTAATGTACAAATACGGTATCCAAAACAAGTCCATATTCTGATCTTATATTTGTCCAAGCTTATTATAGTCAAGTATTATGAAATACTCATTAATCAGTCACTACTCACCAATAATGTTTGTCTTCCATAAGATGCAAATCACTACAACAGAAACTGCCAGGATAAACACACCGCCATACACTCCTCCATTTAAACCTGCTCTGACAGAATCTGACCTGCACTCTGGACATTTTCCATCTGATCAAGGCAAAATAAATAAATAAATACTAATAATACTAATAATAATTGATTTTGAATTAATACATTGATTGATAATCAACTGAACTGATTAATGAAGTATATAAAACAAAACAGGGAATACATGGAATTTTACAATTCTTTATTTTTATTCTGACAGCCTGTGGCGATATTTCTGTCTCTGTGTGTAACTGCTTTAATTACCCCATTTGACGACGATTGGTTCTTTGACGGTACTGTGGGACAAAAAACATTCATATTCTGCTTCATCATCCTTCTTGATCTCCACACTCTTCCTCATCTGGAAGGATCCATCATGGTTTGGTCTGACTCCTGTGGATTCAATCTCATCTTCAGGCACAGATGTGCGATATTTCCTAATGTTCATTATCACATCTTTGGGGTAGAAGCCAGTGGCCAGACAGGTGAGTTTCAGCATGTTTTTATCTTTGATACACTTTCTTGCAAAGAAATGAACATCTGGAAGAGCTGAAAACACAGGAATGAGTTCATCAATCAGTTTCATCAGCTGCAGATCATCAAAAAAATACAAATACTGCTCATTTACTCACAGCCGTTTATGAGCGTCTTGTCTCCATATTCTCTGAATTTGTTGAGCCAGTCCACACACTCTTTCTCCAGGTATCCTTTGGTGTAATGGTTTAGGATCGGCACATTGTCCCATTTTCTCTTGGTTGGTAGAGCTTCATCAACTGGAGCGACCCATTGAGACTCTTTAACATCAAAAGACAAGAAGTCCTCTCCATCATAGCCATACTCAAAAATGCCTTTGAGAAACTTCACTTCATCTCCCATCTGCTCAGTTTCACAACCAGTTATCCACTGAAAAACATGAAGATCTGAAATGGACAAAAAAAAATGTTTGTGAGATGATATCAAAAATAAAATGATAATTAAAATAAAATGACTGTTTCTCACCTGATTCACTTTGATTCATGCGCTTCATCAGAACATTGACGCTCACATTAAACCACTCTGCTTTTCTCTTTCTAGACTGAGTGCCTTTTTCCCAGTAATCCTCTGTCAATTTCTCTTTCATCCAGGACTGTGTGGGAATCTTTGTCTGTTCTTTACTATTGTAATAGTCGATCTGTGTGTCGTTCAGCAGACCCATAGCACTGAATTCATAGATGCCCGGCAGATCCACAGGTTTAGACAAGGCTGTGTAAATGTAATACAGCGAGTGTTTCTCTGAAATGAAGAGGAATAAAATATGCATCAAATAACTGATATATGTACAATCACCTAAAGGATTATTAGGAACACCATACTAATACTGTGTTTGACCCCCTTTCGCCTTCAGAACTGCCTTAATTCTATGTGGCATTGATTCAACAAGGTGCTGAAAGCATTCTTTAGAAATGTTGGCCCATATTGATAGGATAGCATCTTGCAGTTGATGGAGATTTGTGGGATGCACATCCAGGGCACGAAGCTCCCGTTCCACCACATCCCAAAGATGCTCTATTGGGTTGAGATCTGGTGACTGTGCGGGCCATTTTAGTACAGTGAACTCATTGTCTTGTTCAAGAAACCAATTTGAAATGATTCGAGCTTTGTGACATGGTGCATTATCCTGCTGGAAGTAGCCATCAGAGGATGGGTACATGGTGGTCATAAAGGGATGGACATGGTCAGAAACAATGCTCAGGTAGGCCGTGGCATTTAAACGATGCCCAATTGGCACTAAGGGGCCTAAAGTGTGCCAAGAAAACATCCCCCACACCATTACACCACCACCACCAGCCTTCACAGTGGAAACAAGGCATGATGGATCCATGTTCTCATTCTGTTTACGCCAAATTCTGACTCTACCATCTGAATGTCTCAACAGAAATCAAGACTCATCAGACCAGGCAACATTTTTCCAGTCTTCAACTGTCCAATTTTGGTGAGCTCGTGCAAATTGTAGCCTCTTTTGTCCTATTTGTAGTGGAGATGAGTGGTACCTGGTGGGGTCTTCTGCTGTTGTAGCCCATCCGCCTCAAGGTTGTGCGTGTTGTGGCTTCACAAATGCTTTGCTGCATACCTCGGTTGTAACGAGTGGTTATTTCAGTCAAAGTTGCTCTTCTATCAGCTTGAATCAGTCGCTAGAAATGGTTGTGTGTGAAAATCCCAGTAATTGAGCAGATTGTGAAATACTCAGACCAACAACCATGCCACGCTCAAAATTGCTTAAATCACCTTTCTTTCCCATTCTGACATTCAGTTTGGAGTTCAGGAGATTGTCTTGACCAGGACCACACCCCTAAATGCATTGAAGCAACTGCCATGTGATTGGCTGATTAGATAATTGCATTAATGAGAAATTGAACAGGTGTTCCTAATAATCCTTTAGGTGAGTGTATATTATAATAGTAGGCCTCAGGGGTGTTGCTAAACCCTTTTTACTGGAGCACCAGCAACATTTTCCTGATAAATAATTTTCTGATGAGGTAAATTACAGTAGATTAAAGTCTGAAAATAGGCTTTCCTTTTCACTGAATGTTCCCTTTCAGTCCGCCACGTTCAATATACGTCAGAAGTGAACCAACGAATTAGGATATCGCAAGAGAGCCCTGTCACCTTCGAGTGTAAACTAAACAAGCCAATGGATATTGCCGTGCGTGATTAATAGCACCTGCTCTGTCCTGCAGCGCAGGTATAAATACGGATGCAGAAACACGCACACTTTGTCTTTGTCTTCACTCATGAGAGCATGCTAAGATTGGCCCTGGTTTTTCAACTAAAATATCTTAATTTGTGTTCCTAAGATTAACAAAGGTCTTACGGGTGTGGAACGGCATGAGGGTGAGTAATAAATGACAGAGTTTTCATTTTTGGGTGAACTAACCCTTTAATGGTTCTCATTGTAGGACTAACACGCTTGGCAACCTGCTTATATTTGGGAAATAAAAACAAAGAGAGATGGTCTGACTGACCCAGGTGGGGTAGGAGAATAACCTTATAAGCATCAGGAACATTAGTGTAGACATGGTCCAAAATTGTATGTCCTCTTGTAGAATATAAGACATTCTGATGGAATTTAGGAAGCATACTACAATGTAGTATCAAGTTACAATGATTAATGTCCCCAACAACAATAAAGGCCCCATCTGGATATAATGTCTGCAGCCGACAAATGGCAGTATAAGATCTTTCATAGCTATTTTAGTGTTTTCATCAGGTGGAACATATACAGCAGCAATTATAAGTAGGAGGGTCTGTACTTGATAAACAAATATTTCAAGTCCATGGAACAGGGGGTATCAATGATAGAAGAGTCAGAACACCAGAATTTTGCAATTCTTCCAGCCCTGAAGACTGTTCACTCATTCAGTTCCAACTAGATTTGTGCCAATATTCAGTAATGCGATATATTACAATATTTTTATTGTGCGCACTTCAAAATACCTTAAATAACAATTTATAACCAATTATTAAAATATTTAAAATGCATTTAAAAACACTTTCTCAATCAACATTGTATTCTGCGTCAAAGGGACACGCGCTCAGAAGCACCATGTGGAATGAGTGAAAGAGACGCGCTGAATGAAATGCGCTGAATGACGTGCTGAATGAAATGCGCTGAATGACGTGCTGAATGAAAGTGCGCGTTCACTATCTGACAGCAGAGGGTGCTGATGGAACAGCAGAAATGTAGCGGTTACCCCGGAAACCCCGCAAACAAAGCAACCGTGCTAGTAAAGTTTTTAAAATGCTTCAAACAGCCATTTATTTTTTGTAATCTCAATGCAATCTCAATGTAAAACATGTTTATATTTTAATCTGAACTACAACATCCCCTAATGATTAGAAATGTTCTGATTATTTGTTATTGTTCAGTAATAACAAGGCTTCATTAGTTAACATGTTAATTCAGTATTACTAAACTGACAATGAAAAATACTAATAAATCATTTATAAATCTTAGTTAATGTTAATTTCTTAGTTACTGTTTAATAACATTACTAAAATCAAAAGAACTTATTTAATGGACCTGAGATAAAACTAACAATGATCAGGTGTGTTTCTTTACTAACATTAACAAAAAATAATACTTTCTGTAACAAATGTAGCTATTGCTTAGTTAAAGTACACATGAAATCAAAACTGACCTTATTTATTTTGTTAGCTCAAATTGCTAGTTTTGTGGTGAACAATTCATCCATGCAAGTCAATCCAAAAAAAAATAAAAAAAATAAAAAATAATCACAACATGAAAATTTGATACCATCACATGCCTAGTTCCAACACACTGTTTGGAGTGTCTCTATTCAGCCATGTCTCTGTAAAAACATTAAATTACAGTCCGCAAGCCTTCCCTGTATTGAAATCCAAGACTAATTCATCCAGCTTGTTCATCAGAGACCTCACGTTGGAAAAAAAATACTACGGCAATGCTGGTGTAGCCCCTCCAGTTCGCACCTGCCTGCTCCAAGCGGGGCACAAACCCGGGCCCATCCCCATGGGATTCAGATGCTCTAAAATGGAGGCTAAAGGCTGCAACCTCTAGCATCAGTCGCTAGAGCATCTATTAAGATCAGAGGAGTGAGGTTTACTTGCACAGCAAATACCAGCTGGCCGTCGTTACACTGGCCAGTGAGGATTTAGCCTTGGCCTAGCGCATAGTCCTCCATGCCTCCCCCGTCTCTGTTTACGTTCCAGACGCCGGGTCCCTCCGCGCAGGTTAAGTTTTCTGCCAGTCTGTCGCTTAAGTTGAGTGAGTAGCCCAAAACTGCGTTGCTATAACCGTATTTAATGTCCAAAAGTGACTATAAAACAAATTTGTGACTGAATTGTGCAAACACAAAAGCAACTACTAGGTAAATTACCACTATTTTTATCTACATTTCAGAGGGCCTTTATTAACCCCCCAGAGCCGTGTGAAGTACATTTATGATGGATGGATGCACTTGAGTTTCATACTCACTGGACCCGATCACTGCCATTATAAAGCTTGGATGCGTCAGGATATTTATTAATATAACTCCGATTGTGTTCATCAGAAAAAAGAAAGTCTTGGCTTGAGGGTGAGTAAATCATGGGGTAATTTTCATTAAGCTAAGCAATCACTAGATTTAATCAACATTGGTTGCGCGATTTATTTTAGGACTAATGCTTTTCCCCTCAGTTGGTCAGAACAAAAGTAGCAGACATGTTACTTGTTCAGATGACATTTTCCGGTGAAAATTCCTACTTTAGTCATACATCAAGACAATCTGTCATTCCACTCGACAAGCTGTGCCGATGTACAATGCACGTACAGATAATAATACCGCATATAGGCTTACTGCAATTGCAGGTTTCAAACAGAGATGGCGACTAAGAGGCAAATCTTATGGACAGCAGCTTTAAATATGGATATTTTTTTTTTACACAAACGCATCACTTAACTTCAGAAGGCCTCTATTAACCCTCCGGAGTCGTGTGGAATATGTTTATGATGGATGGATGTGGATGGAGTCATCTCATACCCTTTTCACTGCCATTATAAATCTCAGATACATCAAGGGGCCAGTTGTTCAAAAGTAATCTGATCGGATTTCGGCCATTGGATTGGATCAAATCTTGAAAATGGGTTGTTCAAAAGGAAAAAGGGATTCTGAAATCAGATGAGATCACGGAATCCAATCCTAGTTTTAATCTGGATCAAACCTTCAGTTTGTGTTGTTCAAAACTTGTCAGTAGGATTTGGATAACTTTGATCCAAAAAAACAGGATTATCCTGATCCCAACAGGGGGTAGGATTTCAAGGTGGATTCCAGGAGGAAAATTTTAAAACTGGTCAAAAAATACAACATTTATATCATGTAATATACATACACATTTTTTCATTTTGCTCTTGATTAGTTTAACTGTTAAATAAATTAGAAATAGACATTAGCCTACATATTTAGCCTTTTTGGTAACCTACTGTAAAGTAAAAAAGCCTTTTGGTGCCATAAAACAATTCCCAAACAGCTGTAAATATCCAACAAAAATAATATATTTAATTCAAAACCCATATTCTTTCTATCACCATGTCCCTTTAGGGGCTCCGTAGAGCACTTGAAATCCAGATTTGGTAATCTGGAAAAGTGTGTATCTGGAACACAGTGATTCAATCCCATTTTTCTTTGAAAAACCAGCACAAAAGTAAGATGGATTACCTGATCCTGGATAGCAAAATATGGGATTTCCAAATCCAGATCATTCTGATCCAGATTAAACTTTTTGAACAACTGGCCCCAGGATATTTATTAAAATATCTCTGGAAGTGTTTAGCCTATCAGAACATAAAAAGTAATACTCATAGGATGGCTTAAGAGAGAGTAAAGATTGGGCTAATTTTCATTTGAAAGTAAACTAATCCTTTAACATTTGCTAAAAAATAGAACTTTTTTGTTGTTATTAAAAACAAACAATCAAACAAAAAAACAAAAACAAAAAACAAAAAAAAAAAAAAACAAGCAAGCCCAGCCCAGCCCAGGTGAGAAAAAGCAATATAACACATTGCTTTTCTAAAAAAGTAACTTATGCAATTAGCCACTTTTTATGGAGTAACACATTATTATAATGCATTACTTTTAAAAGTTACTTTCCCCAATAATGTCAATAAATGACACATTTTGGCTGCAAAACGCCTGCTAATTACGATCTAATTATTCCGATCACTTATATTGGGCACTTTTGACACTTAAATTGTTTTATTCTTACTGCTGACAAAGAATATGATGCATATGTTGTTGTTGTTGTTGATTTTTTCTAGGGTTAGAAAGGCATAAGCAGGCCTATATAACGCCAGGCCTGTAATTCTCAGAGCAACACATTAGTCAAAATCTCAAATCTGAAAGCAATCTTAACAGGATCAAACAAGATAGGCTACGTTATATATACTTTCATAATTCATATACAAAGTTTGTAATCAAATTTCAGTCTGTCGTTAAAAAGTGTGCGCAGGAAGAGTAAACGTGTTACTTTCACTTTCGTTCTCCGATAAACGCTGCAAAAGTTAATGATTTACCTGCTTGAAGTGAATCCGGCGTCCCAAAAAAGAAGAACAGAGCAGAACAAAGATGTGGCCATAACTGAAAATCCATGTGGGATTTTTACTGATGTTTACATCGTTGATCGTTCCTTCCTTGTCAAGGTCTAAACGCCAAAACTTCCCAACGCCGACTAAAAGTTTTAACCAATAAGATAACATAACTATGACGTCATCAGTACCTGGCCAGGTGACACAAAACTAAACCAACCTAAATAGAGTCACACCCTTACCCTTACATAAACAAGGCAACAATGATGGACAATTCAGTGTTTAATGAAGTAGCATTTATATTTTCAATAATAATAAAAAAAATCTTCCACAGTTCGTTTGATGTTGGTTTATATACTGTCTTTAATATGTTCACAAAGACATAGGTAGTGTGTATTCATCAGATTGCTCAGTTTTCAAAGCATTTGAAACCCTGAGAGATACAGTATTTGTCAGATATTCATTAGCATTCAGCAAGTTTTAGCAAACAGCACCAAAACCTTTCATGAGGTTCAATTAATGACTCAAATAAACAAGACAATCCATAATTTTTTTATTTTTATTTTTTTTGTAAAAACTAACAGCTGTAATACTCATTGACTGTTTAGTCTCTTAAAAAGGTAAAAGTACTGTAAATGAAATCTGTAAAATTAGTCCAATGTACTAATAATTAGATCAGGCATGAATAACAGGCAGACATCCATTGATACCATAAATAATTGCTGCATACTTATACATAGTTTAACAAAACTGAATGAATAGAAAGCAAGAGTAAGATATTCAAGTGTAACATAACATAATTGTTCAATGATAGTCAGATATTACATGAAATAGATCCGCTTTTTTTAAATCAACCCCCTGAAATATGGTGATTATTAGTGAATATAGTGTCAAGACTGATAGTGACAACACCACAAATCTTTGCTCCAGGGTTCGTATTGTTGTTGTAGTAGTGATAGTAGTGTAATACTAGGAGTCCTGGCATTGAAACACAGACATAAATAGTTCTGTAATTTAATTCATTACTGGGAGAGGTTATCAGGTAAAACAGGACAACTGTCATTATTTTCCAGATGAGTAGCACATCTAAAGCACCGCTACAAGTACAAGAGCTTTTCTTACTCTAGCTTCAGAGGGCAGCATTGAGTCGTGTCATATACAAGACATTCGCTCAGACGGATAGAAGAAAAAAAAGTAGTGGATCCACCTTTGAGTTTAAAACAAGATGCAAAACAAAAATGCTGTTGAAGAATATGATGCTTTGCTTACTGTTCTCACGTTCACGTTTATCACGTTCTGTTGTTCTCACAAGATCTGTAACACATGATATTTAAGTTAAACAGCAATACAATTCACATGAGAGATTCTGAACTGATTCTGATGTAGTGAAATGTTCAATCTCTTTTGCATACAGTGTCTGGACAATATATGTCTGTTAAACATTTGAGTCCAGATTCAGTTTTAACTAAATGTGAACATTTGTTCATAACTTAGAGAGAACCTTGACCACAATGTTAGCCAAATTATGAGAATGTTCCCAGCTATCTAGGTAGCTATGCAAACAGTTACCTTCAGATGCACTTCAAAACTGGAAAACATCTCAGTTTTTAAGGGCCGACAACAGAAGCTGCTTTTGTGGACGGATGCTAACCCGCCACCCCTTCCAGTAGATTTTGGAGAGTTTATAAAAGTACAGTTTGAAGGCACAAGATCAGAAAAGGGACTCAAATCACCCACAGTCAGCCAAGTCTCAGTCACGAACAAGAAATCCAGATCGTTTGAAGTGAAAAAATAATGTAGAATAAGCGTCTTGTTTACCACAGATCGAGTGTTTACCAGTGCCATCTTGATTCGCGTTGGATCACCAACTGGCTGTACTGCATGTCTCAGTGGACGGAGATTGCCATGGTTAATTCCTCCTTATCGTAAACGAACAGAAGGCCTGCACCGATGAGAGTCATGTAAAGCATTCGGCATCACAGGCTGAAGACAGTGCTGGATACACTCCAGTGAATACACTTCTGGATACACTTCTGCATTCCTCTAGTGAAACTGAGGCTTCTGAAGCATTTGAGGCTTTCATCAAATTGTGCTATTACAAAATTACATTTTACTATATATTCACATAGAAAGCAGTTCTTTTAAATGATGATAATAGTTTACTGTTTGTCCTGTATTTTTGATTAAATAAACACAGCTTTGTCATTTAGTGTGTATTTGGCTGGAGCTTTTGAAGTGGTGTGACAGTGAGTTCAGTTATGATGGAGAAAACTACTTGTGTTTAGATATTAAAGTCTCAATGGGGTCACTCCAGTTGATGCAGCTCAAAAAACCAAGAGAAAATTGGACAATGTGTAGATCCAATACACCAAAGTCTATCTGGAGAGAGAGTGAGCGAACTGACTTAACAAATTCAGAGAATATGGAGACGAAACACTCAGAAACACCCGTGAGTAAATTTAATAGTTTTATAATCTTCAGCTGTTATAGAGAGAGAACTGATTGCTTAACTGATTCCTGTGTTTTCAGCTCCTTCAGATGTTCATGTGTTTGCAAAGAAAAGTCTATCAGACCAAGCTGAAACCTGTCTGGCCACTGGCTTCTACCCCAAAGATGTGAAGGTGATCATTAGGAAATATCACACATCTCTGCCTGAAGATGAGATTGAATCTTCAGGAATCAGACCCAAACCATGATGGATCCAGATAGAGAAGAGTTTGGAGATCAAGGGGGAGGAAAAGATGAATATGATTGTTTTGTGTCTCACCAATTGTATATGAAAGTAGGTTATTAGGGCTTAAACACTGAATGATTTTTTTACTATTATTTTTCAAATTTTAAATCATTTACATGGTTTTGAGCCCTGAGTTTTGCAGAGAAACCTAAAGAAACTAGTGGATTTGTTGGCTCTTGGGTCATAAACTAAAAGGGATTTACTTCATTGAAGGTGCCCTAGATTCAAAAATTGAATTTATCTTGGCATAGTTGAATAACAAGAGTTCAGTACATGGAAATGACATACAATGAGTCTCAAACTCCATTGTTTCCTCCTCCTTATATAAATCTCATTTGTTTAAAAGACCTCAGAAGAACAGGCGAATCTCAACATAACACCGACTGTTACGTAACAGTCAGGGTGTACGCCCCCAATATTTGCATATGCCAGCCCACATTCCCAACATTATCATTATGAAAGGCATTAGACAAGGGCAGCCAGTATAAATGTCTGGATCTGTGCACAGCTGAATCATCAGACTAGGTAAGCAAGCAAGGACAATAGCGAAAAATAACAGATGGAGCAATAATAACTGACATGATCCATGATAACATGATATTTTTAGTGATATTTGTAAATTGTCTTTCTAAATGTTTCGTTAGCATGTTGCTAATGTGCTGTTAAATGAGGTTAAAGTTACCATCGTTTCTTACTGTATTCACGGAGACAAGAGCCGTCGCTATTTTCATTATTAAACACTTGCAGTCTGTATAATTCATAAACACAACTTCATTCTTTATAAATCTCTCCAACAGTGTAGCATTAGCCGTTAGCCATGGAGCACAATCAAACTCATGCAGAATCAAAAGTAAACATCCAAATAAATACTCTACTTACGCGATTAGACATGTTGCATGACGAACACTTTGTAAAGATCCATTTTGAGGGTTATATTAGCTGTGTGAACTTTGTTTATAGCTGTTTAATGCAAGCACAAGCTCCGTGGGCAGAGAGCACGAGATTTAAAGGGGCCGCGCTGCATAAATCGGCGCGTTTATAATGATGTCCCAAAATAGGCAGTTAAAAAAATTTATAAAAAAAAAACGGTGGGGTATTTTGAGCTGAAACTTCACAGACACATTCAGGGGACACCTAAGACTTATATTACATCTTTTGAAAACATGTTCTTGGGCACCTTTAAAATGATACCTGGCAGATATGATATGTTAACATTTAATTTTAAAATATGTAATATTCCAATATTAAGTCAAAAGCATGGCACCCCTGATCATCATCAAATGATGAACTCCCATTTTCCCTTATTTGTTGTTGATATTCTAAATTAAAACAATTTATCTTTTTGCATGACAATTACAACCCGCCTGTCACAGGTTTGATTGGAGCATTGTGTCAGGGTTCTGTGTTTGTTTTCTGTGTCACATGTTCTTTATTCTCAGTTTTCCTGCCACTAGTTGGTTCCCTTAGTTACCCTGATTTGACTTCATTAGTCCCAGCTGTGTCTTATTAATTACCCTTGTTTGCCCCTGTTTGCCCTGTATATATTCCCTGTGTTCTCCCTCAGTCTTGGTCAGTTCTTGTCTGTATTATACGTCACTATTGTATGTTTGTGTTTGATGGTGTTTCCCTTGTTTCCTGGATTACCATTAAAGCTGCAGTACTGTAGGTAACTTTTGTAAAAATGTATTTTTTACATATTTGTTAAACCTGTCATTATGTCCTGACAGTAGAATATGAGACAGACAATCTGTGAAAAAATCAAGCTCCTCTGGCTCCTCCCAGTAGTCCTATTGCCATTTGCAGAAATACACCGCTCCCGGTAAGAAACAACCAATCAGAGCCAAGAGGAATGTCTTAGCAGTGTCAATCAAGCTCGTGTGCGCGCTGATCTCACCCCTCTCATGCACAGTGCGTACAGGCATTCAAATTCAAGATTGCCGGTGTGCCGCAGTTTTTATCCACCATGGCAGGTGACCGAAGAACCAACCATTACAACACCATCCTGGCTGAGGACCACTTCTGGGGATCCATCCATTGCTATCCTCCAGCAAGTCCTTAGTGCAGTGATGAGGCTGGCCGCCATTCCAGAACCTCGTCGCAAGATGGCCACCACTCCAGATCCTCATCACAAGGTGGCCGCCACTCCAGAGCCTCATCACAAGATGGCTGCCACTCCAGAGCCTCATCACAAGGTGGCCGCCACTCCAGAGCCTCATCACAAGATGGCCGCCACTCCAGAGCCTCATCACAAGATGGCTGCCACTCCAGAGCCTCATCACAAGATGGCTGCCACTTCAGAGCCTCATCACAAGGTGGCCGCCACTCCAGAGCCTCATCACAAGATGGCTGCCACATCAGAGCCTCATCACAAGGTGGCCGCCATTCCAGAGCCTCGTTGCAAGATGGCCACCACTCCAGAGCCTCATCACAAGATGGCCGCCACTTCAGAGCCTCGTCACAAGGTGGCTGCCACTCCAGAGCCTCATCACAAGATGGCTGCCACTTCAGAGCCTCGTCACAAGGTGGCCGCCACTCCAGAGCCTCATCACAAGATGGCTGCCACATCAGAGCCTCATCACAAGGTGGCCGCCATTCCAGAGCCTCGTTGCAAGATGGCCACCACTCCAGAGCCTCATCACAAGGTGGCCGCCACTCCAGAGCCTCATCACAAGGTGGCCGCCACTCCAGAGCCTCATCACAAGATGGCCGCCACTCCAGAGCCTCATCACAAGGTGGCCGCCACTCCAGAGCCTCATCACAAGATGGCCGCCACTCCAGAGCTTCATCACAAGATGGCTGCCACTTCAGAGCCTCATCACAAGGTGGCCGCCACTCCAGAGCCTCATCACAAGATGGCCGCCACATCAGAGCCTCATCACAAGGTGGCCGCCATTCCAGAGCCTCGTTGCAAGATGGCCACCACTCCAGAGCCTCATCACAAGGTGGCCGCCACTCCAGAGCCTCATCACAAGGTGGCCGCCACTCCAGAGCCTTATCACAAGATGGCTGCCACTCCAGAGCCTCATCACAAGATGGCTGCTACTTCAGAGAAGCAGAGTGACAATAGCAACTTTAAGAGTAGCAGGAACAGTGCCAGTTAAAAGGCACTTATTGAAAAAAGACAACATAACTGGCCCGGCAGTGTCAGCAATTAATTAAAAAAAATAAGTTTAGCAATGATGTCTTTGAGTGATTGTGAGGAGATGGATTCAAAAACATCACAAGAAACAGGATGCAGAAAAAAGGAGGGGGTTCAATATGGAGAATGGACTTTGGGTCTTTCAATTAGAGATTTTATCAATGAAGTGTCTCAATAAGCTTTCACATAGAGCATTGAAGGCAACAGGCACAGTGTTAAGGCCCCGATATACTTCACTTGAAATCGAAGAACGAACTGATGACGTCATTTCGAACAAAATCAAGCCAAAACGAAGTTCGTTTTGTTTTCTTTTTGGAAGTTTGAAATGACTTGCCAAAGCGAACCTTCAGGAAAAGTTCACTTCAGCTGCAAAACACCTTCGTACTACCATTGGTCTGTGACGATAACGTAATAGGAGGTGTGTGCAGAAACTCTGCCTTCATTAGCGTCAAAGTCTTCGGAGTCATTTGATCTGTTGAGTTCGTTGAGGCAAGAACTTTGTTTTACCCCTAAACAAAGAATGGAAAAAAAAAAAATTGTTTGAAGTACATCGGGGCCAGAAGGATTAACAACAGAATTAATAACTGAGAACAGAACTTTAGGAGTAAAATGTCTTTTTTAAAATTAAGGCGAGACACTACAGGTGAATAGGGATTTTTTTTAAATTAAAAGATATCACTGTGAAACTTCTCCAGTTTATTACTGGCATAAACATAAGAAAAAAATGTATTACAAATTTTGTGTAAATTTATGTTTTAATATGCAAATGAGGCCTTATATACTTAAATATATGCTCATTTGCATACATTTCCAAAAACAAAATCTGAAAATTGGAATGGTCCAGGTTTAAAATTTTTGGTTATATTTGTTGACATATTAGATGAAAGGGCTTTTACAGAAGGGATTCTGGATATCTTATTTTGTGCTTTAGTAAATTAGAGAATACTGACAATAGCCTTAAAAAAACCTATTTTCGCCATGTTTTTTTGAGTAAAATGACCCATAATTCAGGATAGGAATGATATATCAACAAATCCCTCTGCCTTCAGAATATAGTTAAGTATAAGTCTGGAAAAGTTGGTGCTTGTAGGTGCTACTGAAGTGGATATATCTGACTCTGAGAGTGAGAAAAAACTCATTTTGAGAAAACGGCCTTTAAAGTTTTTATATTGTATAAGTTCATTTATTTCTATTGAAACCCCCAACCTACAAACAAAATATATATTCAGTTTATTAATATCAGTATTATGTAATATTTAAAACACATGGAAATTGATAAATGAATAAATTATTAATAACAATAGCCTTAAGCTGAAGAGAACTACCATAACAAACACACATAACAGCAGTCACAAAAACTGCAAACTTCTGCAGTAGGCCTACCTATCTCTCTCACACAGACTACACTCCAGCAACACACTACTACAGAACCCATGATTCTGTGGATCGATGTTAATTTTCAGCCCTGATCCAGCACAGTTAGGACAACACAAACACATGACTACAGTAATTCATACAATCGTGTGACGTGAATTATGAGCCATATTCCTGTGTGGCGCGGATGTCATTCCCAATCCCTCCAACACACTCTTTCCCTTTCCAAACAATAGGTTACGCGATGAGACACTCGCTGATGGGGTTTCATCGTCTAATCTGTTGTTTACTTTCATTTTACTAGCTCTTGCAAGTGACAGCTGTTGCCGTATTTTGATTTCGGTGTTGTCGGCATTTTCTCTCAGGTGCAGAATAAACAAGGAAGCGTGACGCCTGAGAACCAATCACGTAGTCGGAAATTCACAGCGATCAATCAGATGTGGTTTTCGGCTGTAGATTCCCCGGCAAACTTTCACGGTTGGTTATTTCTACAAAGGAAATGTCCATATTTGGATTAGACAGCGCTGTTAATGAGACTGAGAGCTTTACAATGATACGAAGCATGACATGTTTCTGTGAATGGAGACGGCACGGGAGCTCGCGTTAGAATGCTAACTTTTGGTGATTTCCGATAGAAATCTAAAGGCGCAAGTTGACAAAATATAATGAAATAACCACCTTAATGTGTAATGTTGACATATTTTTTATTTTGACATGAAAGCTTACATGTTAAGGGAGCAAACTGGCCCAAAATCTCAAAAGTGACCACTGCATGAAAAAACAATGTTTTCACCTGCCGTGTCTTGCCTTAAATCAGAAAAATAAGTAGCCTTAGCAGACTTAGCAGCAGACTGATAGGCTGATAGACGTCTTTAAACAACAATCGAGCCAGGCAGAATTTAGAAGACTAAGATGTTGGTCAGCATCCAGACCAGGTAGCGGTAGATCCAGAGATAGATGAGAACAAGACTCCATAAAACACTCCATAAAACTCCCAATTGACCCAAACTTAGAAGAATAGGACAATTTGCATGGAAGACCAATTGGCAGAGGATTCACCCTCCACAGAAAGCAAAATATCTCTAAACTCTTAAAACCTTTATTACCTTTGGGTTAACCTCTGTGGGAATGAGACCTCTTACCAGTCACACTGAGACATTTCAAATTATACCAAACATGTATATGAATTTCAGATGATCTCAGCGTGGGGGGAGAAGAGATGGGGGAAGAGGCGACAAAGGGAAAGAAATGTAAATTAAGACAATATTGAGGTGATTGCGTCTTGGGTTGGGGATGCTAATTTTACAAGAGAGTTCAAATGTTAATTTACTTTGTTTTCTCAGAGAGTAGCCCTATCTTCCAGTTTCTCCAGTCTTATGTGTGTGGCGTCTTTCTGCTGTGTATCTTCTCATGTCTTTTCAGAATTTGACACACTGAATCTCTTGTCACACTGTGAACACTTGTAAGGTTTTTCTCCAGTGTAGATCCTCTCATGTCTTTTCAGAATTTCTGACACACTGAATCTCTTGTCACACTGTGAACACTTGTAAGGTTTTTCTCCAGTGTGGATCCTCTCATGTATTTTAAGAGGTGATGACAGACTGAATCTCTTGTCACAGTGTGAACACTTGTAAGGTTTTTCTCCAATGTGGATCCTCTCATGTCTTTTCAGAGATGCTGAACAATTGAATCTCTTGTCACAGTGTGAACACTTGTAAGGTTTTTCTCCAGTGTGGATCCTCTTGTGTCTTTTCAGATGTGCTGACAGACTGAATCTCTTGTCACAATGTAAACACTCATAAGGTTTTTCTCCAGTGTGAATTCTCTGGTGTTGTTTTAAATCACTCCCTCTAATAAAAGTCTTCTCACACTCAAAGCACATGTACTCTCTCACACCGGTGTGTGTTTTCTGATGTGCTTGTAAAGTTTGCAGCCGTGAAAAACTCTTTTCACACACAAAACATAAATATGGCTTCTGCTTCATATGAACTGACATGTGTGTCTTCAGGTTTGATAAGGTAAAAAATGTTTTGCCACATTGATCACACTTGAACAGCTTCTCTCCAGTGTGGATCTTCATGTGAATCTCAAGACTACGTTTGTATTGGAAGCTCTTTTCACATTGATCACACATGAACGGCCTCTCTCCGGTGTGGATCTTCATGTGTCTTTTCAGTTGTTGTGATAGCATGAAACTCTTCCCACACTGATCACATGTGAACGGCTTCTCTCCGGTGTGGATCTTCATGTGAACACCAAGACTTCGTTTGGTTGATAAACTCTTCCCACACTGAGTGCAGGTTGTAGATTTCTTGGCTCTTCTTTTGTTTAAAAGTGTCTTTTTAGTCTTTGAGTGACTCAAAGGTTTTTCTCCAGGTTTGTCATGATGTTTCTCCTCTACTTCACTCAGTTCTTCACTCTCCTCGCTCTCTTCCATCAGGTCTGAAATGAAAGAAAAAATAATTAATTTCATTTTCAGTACATCAAAATAATCCAAAGAGAGAAATATACATATATACATAACAAGCGAGCCCTGGCATAATAGCATAAACTACAAAATACTATATAGATATAAAATACTTTTTTTTATATATAAATATATGAATGTTAGGTAATGTCCCTGAAACTTTCTATGAATGAGGAAATTGATCTTCAATTATTTTTTTTTAAAACTTTATAGACAAATCCCATGTTTCTGCAATGAGAACTTAAATATATTTAATCAACGGCATGTAACGGTTACACGCCTAAACAAAAGGAGCTTAATTGAAATGTAGTTGAATTTTAGTTAATTTGGGTGCCAAGTAGAATTAGGTCTACCATTAAACAAACATTTAAGCCAGGATAACTCTTCAGCCACCGGTTACACAAATGTGAATTCATAAATTCAACTCATTCACACAAAAATAATTTGGTGTAAATCTCTATATTGTTATTTTAGGAAAGTTACAACACAACATAAGATAAACAATAGAACCGACAAGGGAGTGCAGTGAGTGAGTCCATTATAAGGGAGAGATGATGAGGTGATCCAGGTGTGGGGAACCCATGATGATGGTGAGCTGATAGGGAAGTACGTGCAGGTGTGAGACAGGGAGGATGATGGGAGTTGGAGTCCGGAATGGAAGGGAACTGTGACATTACCTCCCTGTAGATGGAACAACCGGGAAGGGGGGGTGGGCGCCCTGAAGACCTAACTGTGACTGAGGGGAGTGCAGGCAGATGCGGAGGTCTCAAGGGCAGATCCGAAGCCTTGGGCACCCATGGCGAGTCAGTGGCCAAAGGCGGCCATGGCGGGTCAGGGACCGTGGGCGGCTATGGCGAGTTAGAGTCTGTAGGCGGCCATGGATGAGCTGGAAACCCACCCACAGGTATATGGCCCCCCAAAAAATATTCTTGGGGGATTCTGTGCTGGCAGGTAGGGATTTGTGGACTGAAATATGTTGGGGGGGCAGGAGCTGGTTTGTCAAGGGCCGGAGAGGGCTCGTCGAAGGACAGAGAGGGCTCGTCGAAGGCTGGAGGAGCAGGCTCGTAGGCTGAGGGAGCGGGCTCATGGACAGGATTCACTGGAGACTTGGGCTGCTTGGTGGCAGGCTGAACTGGAGGCTCTGGTCAGGCAGCGACCATCTTTTTCGGCTGTCTGGGCCTCGCGGTGGACTTCTTCTTGGGTGGTTTGGGCTTAGGGCCTGGCAGAACCACAGGGGAATACCCACTGGAGGGGTAGGTGGAGGAAATCGGCGGCTAGGATATGGCTAGGAACTATACTTTAATTCCGGCATAATCAAGGAACTTTGCTATATATCGATTTCACAATTTTAATCAGTTCTAATTTTTACAAACTTATATCAATTTTTAAATCCCAAGAATCGATTAGTCAGGCATTGATGAATGAACAGAACATTGTAGCGCTCCTCCAATCCAATAAATGGCAAATCCTGTCCATTTTATTATGAAATTCAAAAATAACCGTTTTGGCGCTGTTTAATGTGGCATGACAGATCGCTGTAGTGCCTCAGTTCAAGAGAGGTGGCAACACGAACCGCACATGAACAGATAATATCCTCTGATTTAATACGGTTACAGCGTGAAATAAACCTGAATGAACACCCAAAGGTATGTTGCAAGATACAGTACAACTTAACAAAATCCGTATCCTGTCTCATGGAATCACTCAATCCGTGTTTCAACAGCAAAAGACGTCAATAAGCAATGTCATGTGATGTCACATTTACCTCAAAAAAACCATATTCAGTGACCATAACTCATTAATCTGCAATAAAACTCAACTCCAGAGAGGAGCGTTTTGCTAAATATATGCACAATATTACACATTCATTATAATTTTTAATGTTCTTCAATATGTAATGTAATGTTTTTATAACAACCACCATTTAAATAATGTATTTCAAAAAACGAATTGGAGTAGAAATATAATTACATTGTAATTGTAAAGTTAGTATTTTAACTTTATTAGTATAAAAACTTCCTTAACTTCAACTTTTGTATACAAATCAGTTAATTTTAACCTTCAATAGTAATGTAGAACTGATTCACATATAGGCTATATTTTACAGCATTAGTTTAGCTTGAGCTGTTCCTTATATATCCAAAATAATCATTATTAAATCGTAAATTAATGAAAATCAAATCAAATTGCAAGCTTGTGAATCAATGGAATTTTGAAATTTGTTAGAAGACTAGTTAGAAAGCTGCAAGTAAGTGTTTACAGGGAAATAACATTATGATTAGCATCTAAACAGCCTTGATAAAAACTCACATGACATGGTCTTACAATATGCTTCGTAAAATGCATAGTTGTAGAGATATCTTCCTCAGATTTGAAATGAAGCATGACCACACTTGTGGCTTTACTTTAGTTGTGGTTATAAGATGTTGTACTTCATTCACATAATATTTATACATTTAAAAATATATTATTAATTTATTTATTTTTATGCTTGAACTTATATATCTCCATATTAATAACAGTCTGAGTCTAGAACTGTAAACTCTCAAGTGTTGGCTTTAGTGTTGTCAAAAGTGAAAGCACTGAAATTTTGAAAAAGTGACAAAACCAGCATTTCTGTGGTATTGGGAGTACCGGGTTCATTTGGTACTGCTGATAGGGCTGTGCCAGTATTTACGTAAATATGACACAAGTGAAGCACAAATCTTTGTTTACAAAATAAATAATAGATTAGCAATTAAATGTGACATCACCATGGAAACATTTGGATTCATGCCGCATGACTCCATACATGAGTCCATAAATTTAAGCTTTGTCAGCTTTGTATTCTGTTTTGTGAACCGCAATCTAGTCACCCGATTATCAAAGAATTTATTCCATTAGTTATTCCACTGAACATGGAATCTCTTGTTTCCTTTTCCAAACCTTCACTCATGCTGGGGATTATAAACGTTTCTTCTTTTGGTTTGAAATAGGCCTATAATATTTGCATTCTTTACTGTGGCAAAGTAGAAAAAAACACTGTTGGACAGAAACCTTTTTGCTTGCAAATTCTATTTAACACAGTTTGTACTTATTATTAGACAGCAAGAGAGATTTAACAAAAGACTAATGAAACCTGTGAAAGGATCGGTTGCTCAAACTGGTTTTGAGGTCAAGCTGGGAAATGCCACAGGCAAGGTTGAGACTCTTACTATAGAGCCTCAGCGCTGTAACTGCAACTGACATCCTGTGGGTTCCAAAACAATGAGGCAAAAAAAGGGAACCAGTGCCTCTAGCTAGTTAAAATAAGTCCAAACGGCAAACTGCCATCAAAAGATGTATTTTATGCTTTGCAGCAAAGACTTATCCCTGTCCAAATACCCACACTTGCAGTCTTGGCAGTTGACCACTTGTCTACTTACATGACGTATTTCATGTATTTGGCTCTAGTTTTCAAATAGGTGTAAAGACTGCAAGTGTGTGTAGAACTTTTGATTACCCGATGGGACACATTTATAGTCTTGCAAATTATTTTTATTATTTTCAATACTATGCATTTTAAAATACACTTCTAAATATCTGTTCAGAAGACACAATTTTAAAAATGTGAGCATTTGCAAATGTTGTACACAATGCTCATAGCCTACTCATCTTTGCATTAATAAAAAGTTCAATACTTTATATATTACTACCAAATTATATGTACTATATAATTAATTTCAATGACACCTCATGATTTCGGGGCATGTGAGTTCCCAAACATAATGCATGATGGGATATGCTTAGCCTTGAACACTCAGAAGCAGAAGCAGTAATGTGTAATGTTTCTTCCTGGCGCTCTCAAGTGGCCAAGACCACAAGTGTGGTTATTTGGACAAGGCATTAATATAGAACACCAGAAAGAAATGACCTAAGATGAATATGTCTAAAGAGCAACTGGAATCTGGGGATGTAAAGTTTGATTTCTATACTCAAATAAGGAAAGCCTGTACTAAGTGAAACACTCTGTAACCCATGCAAACTATAAAATGTAAAGATTGTAACAGAACATTGTGGTGAAGACTTCTTGCTTGATCCGTTTTTTTTTTTTTTTTTTTTAAATGCAGGTATTGTATTTGGCGTAAAACTCTGAGTAAATTATTTCTTCATATATATATATATATTATGAGTGAGCAGAAGATACTGTAGATGAACAGTAGTGCATATGCATGTAAAACTGTGCATGTTCCACACGTTGTTCATGTATGTTTATGTTCCTCTTTCATCCAGTGCTGTTTGGAAATCTTTTCATAGATGATCCACAGTAGCCCGTGTAAATGTAATACAGCAATAAAATAATCATGTAATAACTGTTAACTTAAAATTGGTATGCTTCTGAAGGAGAAAGCAGTAAAAGATAAATATTTAACAGACCTGTAATTAAACTCTACTCAAAATCCCAAAACCTCTAATAACCTCTAATAGAAATCTTACAGTGTTGGTGTAACACCAAACTTCTATGACTCACTGGACAGACGAAGAATTAATATTAACAAACTTCATCATCTTTGGCTCTGTGAGCCACCGGACATCATCATCTCAGTTTAGTTTAGCGTGAACTGTTATTTTATGTAAGAACATTTATGAAACTTCACATGCTCAGGGTAGAAAACAGCTTTTAAAAAAAAACGGCACATCGGTGTAATCCCACATTGTAAATGAAGTTAAAACACCCCAAAGAACAGTTTTTAACATAAACATCAACTAATATGTAGAAATATTGTTACCTTTGGGCTTTGGCTCTGACCAACCGGACAATCCTCACCTCAGTTTAGTTCAGCGTGATCTGACTGACTGAGAGGAAAGAGCGCGCCTAAAGCAGTGTTTCCAGATCTCGCGAGACAAATAAGCAAAAAGGCCTGTGAAAACAAGCCCAAAACAAGCGACTTTTTCTACGGACCCCCCCAACCCCCATTGTTTATTAAAACTAATTTTGATGTCACCTACAGTATTCTGTTTGAACCTGTGTATCTTTAAGACGCTATTTTAATCATCGCAGTTTCAGTGTTCGTTTACCTAAAAATGTCACTCAATGTATAGGAAATATGATTTATAGCATATGTCATTTAATTCAGTGATAGTGTGTAACCTATTGTACTTTCTACATTTGTAGGAAACAACACACATAAACACCGTACATTTATTGAACAATGATTGATTAGCCTATATGTATTTATTTATTGTAAACTTTATAATTAAGTGAAGTAAATATTTAGCTGGCAAGATATATGAGCGCATGTTTTATCCGCCGATCAGATGCGCGTCAAAGTTGTGTTCGTTACTATAGCAACAGTAGAATCCGGGTACAGTGTGTTTCAGAATCAATCATTGTAAAAAGAACTTTTATGTCGTGATCACGAGAAAAAAAATGCTGTCTCCTGTGTGTATGGGGAAAGGGGAGGACAGAGAGAACAGGCTAGACAAACTCCTACATTTAAATAACATATAGAAAATATCTGCTTGACAACTTATTATGGAGCTGGGGATCAAGCCCAAATAAGCAACTACACTTTAGAAACAAGCCCAAAAAAAACGCGACCCGCGACTACCAATATTTGTAAGCGACTTTACAGAAAAACAAGCCCAAAGTCGCTTATAATAAGCGGACTTGGCAACACTGGCCTAAAGTTAACCGTCTCTTAAAGGGCCAGTACACTTCATTACCAATCGTATATAAACTCCAAAACTATGCATACCAGTGTAACTAAATCAAAAAGACAGTAGCTACAATGAAATCAAACAATCTATTTAAAATAATAGAATCATTCATATATATATATATATATATATATATATATATATATATATATATATATATATCATATATATATATATATATATATATATATACACACACAGAACAATTGAGGATTTTGAGTGAAAATAATAATGCTGTTTTTACACTCGTTACACTGGCATATAGGTAGGGTTGCCAACCGTCCCGTATAATATGGAATCATACCGTATGAAGCGTTCCATATGAAAGGCATACGGAATGCAGTTTGTCCTGTATTCTCATGCATATGCTCTAAATTGAGACTTAATCATTTCATTGCGACAAATTTGCGAACATAGCCATTCGCAGAAAGCTTTAAAGCCTGGGATACACTGCATGATTTTTGGCTGTCCCAGACAAAAGATTGCCATCGTGAAACAATCGTGGAGATTTCTGTTATCGTGGCTCTTAATTGGTGGTTCTATGTTGTACAGTGAGAGAGGTTCAAAGACGGCCGTTTTCCTGGTCTTTTGACCAAAGATAGCCTATGATCATGTCAGAAATTCAGCATGATCAACGCCCAGCGTGTTTGGTGCTACAACCTACGTCTACTGACCAGCCAATAAAAATGCGACACAAAATCAACACGACATGGTACTAAAATTTAAAACTGCTTACCTCAAACTCTTTTCCCTTCTTCTTTCGCTGCTTCCTTTTTTTTCAGCACACATACAAACTACTACCAAAGTGTGATTCAACATGGCCTTTTGTTTACCACTAGCACATGCTGATGACGTTTTATTCTTCTACAGAAACCTGCATCGTAGCTCACGAGTCAATAGGTGTCATCATCGTACAGTCTACATGCATGTCGTACCCAAGTTTATTAGATCCATGTCACACGGTGTGATTTGTAATGATCTTATAGGATTGCTAAAATCGTGCTGTGTATCCCAGGCTTAAGACCAAACTCTGCCGGCTGGTCGCTCCTGCATCACAGTGAGCGGGTCTAGTGCTAACGGCAAATCCCTTTCACTAGTCTGTACAATTTTTTGTCATTCCGATTAAAATCATTTTGATTGAAAGATTTGGTGGACTGTTCACATGAGACTTTATCTAATTTCAATCAAAGTGTGCACATTATGTCCTTGCTGCCTTGTAATTCTGTCAACATGGAGCTCCATTATTTCTTATGTGCGCTATTTTTATGTAAAGTGTTGCTCTTAATCAAGCAACAGCATGAATTTGTAGCATAGCCTATTACTGCTGGAAAGCTACAAAGCTACTAAAGCTACTAAAAACAGTTCATGTGACTACAGATGGTTCAACCTTTATATTATAAAGTGACAAGAAAACTTTTTGTGTGCCAAAACTAACAAAATAGCAACTTTATTCAACAATATCTAGTGATGGGCGATTTCAAAACACTGCTTCATAAAGCTTTGAAGCTTTATGAATCATTTGTTTCGAATCAGTGGTTCAGAGTGCCAAAGTCACATGATTTCAGTAAACGAGGCTTCGTTACATCATAAGTGTTTTCAAACTTCAATAGTTCACGGGACTTTGGCAGTTTGATACGTGCTCTGAATCACTGATTCAAAACAAAAGATTCGTAAACCTTCAAAGCTTCATGAAGCAGTGTTTTGAAATCGTCCGTTGAATTCTTAGGATATAATGCACACCCGAGGTGGAAATGCGGCCATTCATGTGGCCATTACACCTCGGTTGTGCGTTATTTTCTAAGAATTCAAAGGACCAGAGTCAATTATTCTGCTTATACTATGGTTACCACACCTCAAGACACTGTTCCAGTATTTCAAGACATTTGTCCTTAAAACACTCTTGTGTGTGGAACTAATTTCTTAAGCATCTCATCCCAAGCCTCTGTTGCTAATTTTAAAATGTAATTTCAGATCTTGTAACGGAGGCTTGAGCCTTGATAGCAGAATTATACCATTGATACAGTTATTAACACAGTTAAGAGAGAGAGAGAATAAGCAGCATACAGTATGTGAATTAGCCTACCAGAGTATAGCCTATGCATCTCTCACGGCAGCAGTGTCTCTACTAATAGCAATTATCTCAAGAAGTGTACAGTTATTACCTCACTGGTGAGTCATGTATCTGACGTTGCTAAACTATTTTACTGATTAATTTATCAGAGCAGGGCTTACCAAATGATCTGTGCGAGTGTGTGTACTATACAGTACGTGTGTACGTTTGAAAGAGAGAGAGAGAGAGAGAGAGAGAGTATGCGCTTTCAGGACACACACACAAAAATATTTTGTTGCAAAAAACATGGAAATAATTTGTATAATAATCTTTTGCGGTTGTAGGCTGTAAGGACCTATTGAGATAACTGAAATCATTTGGCGAAGTGATATGGAACTGTAATGCGGTCAAGACCTGCTAGAACTACTTTACCCGTGTTTTTCCCTGAAAATAACTGCACATCTTAGAACGTTGGTCAACCAGTCAGATTTGAGCATTCAACAGCCCTGTATACATATATATATATATATATATATATATATATATATATATATATATATATATATATATATATATATATCATAGCTTCTGCACACGTCTATATAAAGCCATGTACACTCATGTTGAGAAATTGCTAGCAGGAAGTAGTTTTATTTTAGAAGTGTTGTTGCCGTGGAGATAAAACCACAACTAAACCACACTAAACTAACCATCTGAAACGTACAAATGAGCAAATGAAACCGATTGCGCATTCATTTGTATTTTTTTCTTGCGCAGGTACCCCGTGCTGCCACCGGCAAGATGCCGCACTGGGCCGTTGCCCATGTCGTCCAGGCCTAAATACGTTACTGACTGGTTTTGAGGAAAAAGTTAGGCTACTCAGCTTAGTACATCTGGCCACGTCCAGAAATTTTACAATTTTATGCACAAAATGAGCTCATTTCAAATTTGATGCCTGCTATGGGTCTCAAAATAGTTGGGACGGGGTGTGTTTACTATGGTGTAGCATCTCCTCTTCTTTTCAAAACAGTATGAAGACGCCTGGGCATCAAGGTAATGAGTTTCTGGGATTTGATGTTGGAACTTGGTCCCATTTTTGCCTGATATAGGTTTCCAGCTACTGAAGAGATTGTGGTCATCTTTGGCGTATTTTTCGTTTAATGATTCTATAGGTGATCTGGACTGCAGGCAGGCCAATTCAGCACCCAGACTCTTCTACGACGAAGCCATGCTGTTGAAATAGCTGCAGTATGTGGTTGCATTGTCCTGCTGAAATACACTGCCTTCCCTGAAATAGACACCATCTGGAAAACGTTTATATACCTTTCGGCATTCATAGTGCCTACCAAAACATGCAAGCTGCCCATACCGTATGCACTTATGCACTCTCATACCATCAGAGATGCTGGCTTTTGAACTGAATGCTGATAACATGCAGGAAGGTCTTCCTCCTCTTTAACCCGGAGGACATGGCATCCGTGATTTCCATCAAGAATGAACCATGTTCACATATGGCTTCTTTTCTGCATGATAGAGCTTTAGTTGGTGTAACCCACCTATAGGTAAATACACAACTCTAGGTTTGTAAGAGGTTCAGACATTGCAACACAAATGAATGGACAGATTCACTGTAACAGTTTCAATGTAACTTTAGTAAGAAAATTATATTGTACAAAGTCACAACAGAATGTAGTCGGCTTACAAATAAAAATGAAATAAAACCCCCTTTTTAAACTAATGTTGGTGTGTGTGTTTATCAGTGTATGTGTATCATGCACGACCAGTGCACGATCAGTCTTTCAAAAATGGTCAAAATCAAAAATGTCCTCCGATGTCTGTAAGACTCTTTGTTGGTAACAGTCCTACCACGTAATGTTCCTCACGGTTTGAAGTTCAAGTTCACATAGACTCTAGAAGATCCGGTTTGGGTGACTTGCCATCTAAGGTTTCACATCCCTCACGATCAACGAACAGAATCCTCTCGTTACTAAAGACCCGACCTGAATTTACAAAACAGGTGACCGTAAAACATTTGTTTAAACATTAACATCAATTAGGCCTAATGACAATCATTTCTATGAAGATAACTTATATATGTTACATATATGAACATTGTATATGAAAACATCAATTAAATACTGATGCATTTCAATGAATTGGTCCGATAAAATAATCAAACGACATCATCTTAACTGAAAACATTGTACTATAGATCCCACAGTACAAAAGAATAAGAAATAAAACACTCAATATGTATTATTTTCAATATACACTTGCAAAAACTAGAAAAAATATTTTGCAGCCTCATTTAGAACATCAGTCTGCATAAATGCATACTTAAATCCAAATATTACAAATAATGAACATTCTAGAGCTTCATATAGAACAAAAAAAACATTTCACTGAAATTAGAGTAGTTGTTATGATTTCGAATGATTATGATGCAATAGCGCATGTTGCGCAATAACATAGCACATGGTTTAGCCTCGTAGGCTAATCAGATCAAAATCACTTAATATGACAAAATAATTAACAAAACTCACCAAGATATGCAGGAAACCTGATTGATTAAACTGATGAACAATCAATGCCGCTCCACTGCGATCTCTCTACAATATATTTAACTTTTTTCTGATCAGCAGTAAAATGTGCTCTCACTCTTTCTATCAGACGTGATCTGTTTTTGTACATGGATCGGCACTGAGCTGATTCAACCAATGGACAATGCAGCAGGGTGGGACAAAGGCAATACAACATTTTGATTGGCTTAGAAAGGGAAAGAGAGAAATAAAAGTGTTTATTTTACTTCTTAAAAATATTTTGTAACTGGGTTACACCGGCATCTGCAGATGGCACGGCGGATTGTGTTTAACGACAGTGGTTTCTGGAAGTATTCCTGGGCCCATTTAGTAATGTCATTGACACAATCATGCCGATGATTTGATGCAGGGCCCGAAGACCATGGGCATCTAGTAAAGGTCTTCGGTCTTGTCCCTTACGCACAGATATTTATACATTTCTCTGAATCTTTTGATGATGTTATGCACTGTAGATGATGAGATTTGCAAAGCCTTTGCAATTTGATGATGAGGAACATTGTTTTCCACAACCTTTTTATGCACTCTTTCACAGATTGGACAGCTTATGCCCATCTTTACTTTTGAGAGATTCTGCCTCTCTAAGACATCCCTTTTATAGCTAATCATGTTACAGACCTGATAACAATAAACTTATTAAGTTGCTAGATGTTCTCCCAGGTGAATCTTTTCAAAATTTCTTGGTTTTTCAGTCATTTGTTGCCCCCCAACTTTTTTGAGACCTGTAGCAGGCATCAAATTTGAAATGAGCTCATTTTGTGGATAAAACTGTAAAAAAAATTCAGTTTAAACATTTGTTATATGTTCTATTGTGAATAAAATATTGGCTCATGTGATTTGAAAGTCTTTTAGATTTCATTTTATTCAAATTTAAAAAAATGTCCCAACTTTTCTGGAATTCGGGTTGTATTTGCAAAGTACTACAGAAAAAGGGAATATATTTAAAAGACAATAAAGTATACTTTTTTTCACTAGGGTTTACAACCCACAGCTTCACAATTAATAGAGACGGTATGACTAATTCACACACGCAATCGCTCTCATTATGTACTGGTATTGTGTGCTAATTTATCTTTATCTGATTTACAATGAGCAGAAATCTGTAAGAAATGTTAATAAACAAAGATACAATAACTGAAACACAGTAATTGTTCATTAATCGTAATTGAGGCAAAATGTTCAATTAATTGAGGTTTTGATTTTAGGTCATAATCGTCCAGCCCTAACTTAAGTGTGCATCTTCTCTCTGCTGTGGATCCTCTCATGCGTTTTCAGATGTGATGACCGATTGAATCTCTTGTCACAGTGTGAACACTTGTAAGGTTTTTCTCCAGTGTGGATCCTCTCATGTGTTTTCCGATTTGTTGACCGATTGAATCTCTTGTCACAGTGTGAACACTTGTAAGGTTTTTCTCCAGTGTGGACCCTCTCATGTGTTTTCAGAGATGATGAACGACTGAATTTCTTGTCACAGTGTGAACACTTGTAAGGTTTTTCTCCAGTGTGAATTCTCTGGTGTTTTGTTAATTCGCTCCCTGTAGTAAAAGTCTTCTCACACACAAAGCACACAAACTCTCACCAGTGTGTATTTTCTGATGTACTTTTAAATTTGCCAGATGTGAAAAACTCTTTCCACACACAGAACATGAATATGGTTTCTCCTTCATATGAACTGTCAGGTGTATCTTCAGGCTTGATGCCCTATTAAATGTTTTCCCACACTGATCACATGTGAACGGCTTCTCTCCAGTGTGAATCCTCATGTGAATCTTAAGACTTTGTTTGGCTATGAAATTGTTTCCACATTGTCTGCATACATACGGTTTCACTCCAGTGTGGATCCTCATGTGAACATCAAGATGTTGTTTGGTTGTGAAACTCTTTCCACACTGAGTGCATGTGAACGGTCTCTCTCCAGTGTGGATCCTCATGTGAACATCAAGATGTTGTTTGGTTGTGAAATTCTTTCCACACTTATCACATGTGAATGGCTTCTCTCCAGTGTGGATCCTCATGTGACTCTTAAGATCATATTTAATTGTGAAACTCTTTCCACACTGATCACATGTGAACAGCTTCTCTCCATTGTGAGTCTTCATGTGACGCTCAAGATATTTAGCTGTGAAACTCTTTCCACACTGAGTGCAGGTTGTAGATTTCTTGGCTCTTCTTTTCTTTAAAAACGTCTTTTTAGTCTTTGAGCGACTCAAAGGTTTTTCTCCAGGTTTGACATGATGTTTCTCCTCCACTTCACTCAGTTCTTCACTTTCCTCCTCCTCTTTAATCATATCTAAAATGTAAGAAAAAAATCCTTTATTTTCAGTACATCAAAATAATCCAAAGAAAGAAATATACATATACAGGTGCTGGTCATATAATTAGAATATCATGAAAAAGTTCATTTTTTTATTGTAAATTATTTTTAAAAATGAAACTTTCATATATTCTAGATTCCCTACATGTACAGTAAAACATTTCAAAAGTTTTTTTTTTTTTTTTTTTTAATTTTGATGATTAGAGCGTACATCTTATGAAAGTCCAAAATCCAGTATCTCAAAATATTAGAATATTTCCTAAGATCAATCAAAAAATGGATTTTCAAAACAGAAAAGTTCAAGTTCTTTAAAGTATGTTCATTTGTGCACTCAATACTTGTTCGGCAGCACATATTACAGCAAAAGACTTGCTCCTAGCACAAATTACAGCATCGTTGAAGTGTGGCATGGAAGTGATCAGCCTGTGGCACTGCTGAGGCACTATTGAGCCTTCAGATTATCTGTATATTGTTGGATCGACTGTTTCTCATCTTTCTCTTGAAAGGCCAATAAAACAGTAATAATCATGGTCAGCAAACCACTTGGAAGTGGTTTTTGCACTGTGGGCAGGTGCTAAAGTCCTGCTGGAAAAGGAAATCAGCATCTCCATAAAGCTTGTCAGCAGATGGAAGCATAAAGTGCTCCAAAATATCCTGGAAGATGGCTGCATTGACTTTGCACTTGATAAAACACAATGGACCAACACGAGCAGACGTCACGGCCCCCCAAATCATTACTGACTTCAGAAACTTCCCACTAGACTTTAAGCAGCTTGGATTTTGTGCCTCTCCAGTCTTTCCTTCAGACTCTGGGACCATGATTTCAACATGAAATGCAAAATTTACTTTTATCTGAAAAGAGGACTTTCGACCACTGTTCACTGTCCAGTTCTTTTTCTCCTTAGCCCAGGTAAGATGCTTCTGACGTTGTTTCTGTTTCAGAAGTGGCTTGGTAGTCCTTTTCCTGAAGATGTCTGAGTGTGGTGACTCTTGATGCGCTGACTCTGGCTTCATTCTACTCATTGTGAAGCTCTCCCAAGTGTTTGAATCGGCTTTACTTGACAGTATTCTCAAGCTTGTGGTCATCCCTGTTGCTTGTGCACCTTTGCCTACCCAATTTCTTCCTTCTAGTCAACTTTGCATTTAATATGCTTTGATATTTCACTCTGTAAACAGCCACCACATTCAGTAATGACCATCTGTGACTTACTCTCTTTGTGGAGGGTGTCAATGATTGTCTCCTGGACCATTGCCAAGTCAGCAGTCTTCCCCATTAGTGTGGTTTCAAAGAACAAGAGATACCCAGAATTTATACTGTAGGGATGGTCATTTAATGAAACTCAAATGTAAATATTCTAATATTTTGAGATACTGGATTTTGGACTTTCATTAGCTGTACGCTCTAATCAACAAATTAAAAAAAAAAAAATAAATAAATAAACTTTTGAAATGTTTTACTTTACATGTAGGGATTCTAATATAAATGAAAGTTTCATTTTTTAAAATAATTTACAATAAAAAAATGAACTTTTTCACAATATTCTAATTATATGACCAGCACCTGTATACATAAAAGTGAGCCCTGATGTAATAGCAGAAACTAGATAACTGCTATATAATCACTTTGATGCCTTTTTATAAATTAATGAATGTTAAGTAATGTCCCTGAAACTTTCTATGAATGAGGATCATTGATCTTCAATTATTATTTTGAAAACATTATAGACAAATATCATGTTTCTGTAGTGAGAACTTCAAGGTGGAGTAAGTAGATTTTGAAAAACACAGTTTGGAAGTTAGTCGGGTGACACCAACAACAATCTCGTAACCAATCAGCATTAGGGGGCGTGGCTATAACATAGAGGAGAGAGAATGAGTAAGAGGGAGATTTGAGGAAAAAAAACAATACAAAAGAGCTCAAACGAACATCACTAGAATCCTGCATTTATATTATAAAAGATTTCCAGCGCTGTGTAAAAAAATATTAAATTAATAAAATAATAAAAACTGGGTTGGGCTTTCTGGGATGGTCCTTAAATGGTTCAGGTCTTACTTAGAAGGGAGAGGTTATTATGTGAGTATCGGTGACCATAAGTCTGAGTGGACATCCATGACATGCGGAGTCCCTCAAGGTTCAATACTTGCACCCCTCCTGTTCAACCTATATATGCTGCCACTGAGCCAAATAATGAGAAAGAACCAAATTGCATATCACAGCTATGCAGATGATACCCAGATTTACCTAGCCCTATCACCTAACGACTACAGCCCCATTGACTCTCTGTGCCAATGCATTGATGAAGTTAAAAACTGGATGTGCCTAAACTTCCTTCAGTTAAACAAAGACAAAACTGAAGTCATTGCATTTGGAAACAAAGATGAAGTTCTCAAAGTGAACACATACCTTCACTCTAGGGGTCAAACAACTAAAAATCAAGTCAGGAATCTTGGTGTGATTTTGGAGTCAGACCTGAGTTTCAGTAGCCATGTAAAGACAATAACTAAATCAGCATCAACAACTAAATCATCTTTTATGTATCATCTTGTTATTCTAACTTTTAATGCATTTTAAATATTGCTTTCTGGTTGAAAGAGATGGGAGAATTAGGAAGAAAGCATTTGTGATTAGGTTAAAATTTGTTAATTTGGATAAGGGAAAAAACCATGGGGAAATTTGAGCTGTGGTGCATGATTAAGATATCTCTGGATTACAGTCAGGACACTTTCCAAAGGGGAAATTTGAACTGCGTTGCATAGATAAGCTATCTCCGGAAGGGGGATTAGGGCTGTGTGGTGCAGTTTGAGGTGTCTTGGCAAAAGGGGAGATTGAAACTTTGTTTATCATTTTGAAGTGCCTTAACAGGTAGCAGTCCTGTCGTGTCAGGAAGATCCATTCAGATCTGCTCCGATGGATAGATCTGTTTAGATCCACTCTGATGGACAACAACAACAACAAAAAAAACTCCCTGAGATTTCCTAGGTCATCCATCCAGATAGCAAAATTCTCTGTTTTTACTGTTATTTCTATTCCTTATGTTCTATTTTTATTCTTCTTCTTTATGTAAAGCACTTTGAATTACCATTGTGTACGAAATGTGCTATACAAATAAAATTGCCTTGCCTTGCTTTGCCTAAATTAAATCATTATTTTGTTGTGCGTGAGCTGTGATAAACAGACAGACAGACCAGTGTTTTTTGCTGCTCAAAAGGTATTCTCAATATGCGTTCTTGTGTTTGTGAAACGTCATCAGTCGCTAATAAAAATAGTTATGAAGAGCTTAAATATTATTAGAAATGTAATTTATGAAACATCTTTATGAAAAAAATTAGCCTTGTTTCAGTCAAGAAATGCACTGCAGCTAAAGCAATATTCTATTTCAAATCTGAAGATAATTTTGAGAAAACATCTAAAATGCTAACTGATGTTTATTGTCATCCTCTAAGCATCTATTCAGTGTCTCTATTGTTTTGTGGTGCAAACTGCCCCATTCAGTTTCAGTCTCTCCTGCACACATTCACAGCTCTCCGTCTTGGTTATGGCTCTAATTATAATTCTTTTGTCATTATTGTAATTACTGATGACTCTCTATTCACACTGTTTTTTTGTTTCTTCTCACTTCACCTTCTTTCAAACATTCAAATGAGCTTTACTATTCAAACTGCTGCATAAGGGCTAGCTAGCATGTTAGCTTAGCACACCATCAAAACACGACAATTTTTATGAGATTAAAACCATGTTTTTGCTCCAAATTAACTCACTCTAATGCAAGTCAAGTGTTTTAAACCACCTTCTGTGATCAGATGTGGCTTCAGAACAAAAAAATATAATATAAAAATTTCTGCAATGTCATATAAATAATGAAAGTCTCACTCTCTGACTTTCTGCTCAAGGGTTCCCTCTGGCTTCCAGTATGAATGGAACAGACATAATAGCGCTCCATAATGCTCACATCGCCACATTTAAGAGTAAAAAATTGAATAACAGAAATTTGATGTAAACATATGAGAATATATCAATATTTCTCAAAATGTACATGCTTTTGAACTAAAAGCCACGAGGGACATTGTTTAGTCAATCGCTTTCATTAAGACCATTAGTTTTTTTCTCAGTGGATGCAGCTGAGGTTCATAATTCATATTAAAATATCGACTCACTTGGTGTTTCATTTTCATAACTCCTGACACACATTACTGTGAGACACTACTGTCACTATAAGATTTTCAGACTAAAACAGAAGCCAAAAACTGAAGCTTGAGGTAATTACAATATTTTATACTAAAACTAACTTTAAAACATTAAAACAAAGAACAAATTATTGTGCCAATTTCCTCCTGCTGTTATTATTGTTAATATTGACAATTAATATGAAAGTTTCTGAAACTCTCTTTACTGACCATTTGTTGAAAACAAACATTTGTACCCATTTCAGTTTGACTGTTTATCTAAATGTGCAGAAGTTCTTGAATCTTTCTAACATGAATGTTGTTCAGCATCATGAATGAATGAAGAATAAACACCAACCTCTTTGTTCTTCAGTATCTTCAGTGTGTTTCATTCTGCAGGGTTCTGGATCACTCATGTTCTCACTGTCCTCTTTAATAAACTCAGTCTTTGCAGATTTCAGCTCTTCCTGATGCTGGTCTGATGGGAATATCCCAGCATTTATTGGGGAATTACAGTGGGAGGAGCTTTGCTGATGACACGATTGCAGTGGGAGGGGCTTAACTGATGACATGGTTGCAGTGGGAGGGGCTTAATTGACTGTGAAGCCCAGTGTGGGAGGAGCATCACTGATGATGTGACTGTGATGGGAGGAGTCGATCTGCCAAAATCAAACATCAGTTTCAGTTTGTTTTAATAATAAATGACACTTGTTAGCATTTATGCATGTCTGTCTGTTTATTGTAAAGTAACTGATTATACTGTTGCAAATTATATTTATTGATGATCCTAACATTATTCTGCTTCTTTATTCAACAGTCAGATATCAAGAAATACAAAAAAAAAAAAAAAAAGAATACAAGTAATGTAATGTCACTTCTTGCAATTATAAATAATGGTAAGAAAAACAGTGGAAAGCATACCCTAGTGAAAAAAAAAAGTATGCTAAGTATACTTGCAGCAAGACTAATTATTAGTATATTTCAAGTGTGTTACTGATTAGTTAACTTAAAGTGTGCTATTTTGAAACAACCAATTATATTTTAGTTGTAATTAAGTTATATTAAAACACAACTTTAAGTATATTTAGTGTACTTTTGTGTGCTAAATTGGAACAACTTCAAGTATACTTAGTACACTTTAAGTATATGCCTGTGTAGGAACTAATTACATGCTTGATTAGTGATATTAAAGTCTATTTAATTTGTGTTATAACGCATAAAAGTATATGTGGCGAGGGGGGCGTGGTTCAGCGAGGTCTGCAACTGGAGAGAGTGTCGGGAGACGCGTGGTAAGCGAGTGGGTTAAATGTAAATTAAGAACACCTGTTTCTCATTCCAGTAATTGGCGCGGAGACAGGATAAAACGCCAGGAGAAGCAGGAGTGTGCGAGAGAGAGAGGGAGACGTTTTATCCTGTCTCCGCGCCAATTACTGGAATGAGAAACAGGTGTTCTTAATTTACATTTAACCCACTCGCTTACCACGCGTCTCCCGACACTCTCTCCAGTTGCAGACCTCGCTGAACCACGCCCCCCTCGCCACAGTATACTTATAAGTACACTTTATTTGTGATTTAAGTACATTATAAATTAAATACGAGTGTCTTCCGAACACACAAGCAATATACAATGAATAGATTATTTTACAGTAGTACTTTATGCTCAGTCCTTTGGCTTACTCCAAATACTAAAAAATACACACTTTGCAGTCAATAACAATACACTTTGTTATTACTTATATTTTGTTTAATATAGTCAACATCAAAGTTGTCCTAAAACCTTCTTATGACAACTTTGCTGAACTTTTTTGATCCACTTCAAATGTTGACTACTGTACTTTGAATTACATAATCTCACACAATACAGTATTATAATTGTGCTACTATTTAAATATAGTTTAACACATTCTCCCAAAGTTGAATGCATTTTTTTCCAAGGCCATTGAAATAAAATGTAACAGCATCACTAATGAAGAGTCATATTTTATTGACAAATCCAATGGTTTTTATTTAAACTTAACATAGATTCAGCAAAACTTACCATGTTTTTCATTAAAGAAAAAAAAATATTGGACCAATGGTGACCCTCTATACACAAATACAAATTACACATTATTTTTAATTTTCTGATGATCTTCTCATTATTGTGTTTGATGGCTGCTTACACAGTGACTGCAGAAGCTCATGAAGAACAGCATCTGTTAACAGAATATAGCCTACCAAAGATAGAAGACAGCATGTTCAACTTTTTATTCACGTATTCACATTGAACCAATACCATTTCTGAACAGTAAATGAGGATTAGCAGCAGGGAATTGTATCAGTACGGCATGTCGATATTGTTTTCCGTACATAGTCAAGCATACAACACTTTCTGAATTAATATCGTACAGAATACGGGCCGATTTGGCCAATCATACAAACATGTGCATAAACCACCGCACACAAACTCAAAAAGGAGATATCAAGCCGAAATCTCACTCTCCGATTGTTATAGAAAAAAAAACAAAAATTTTTTTGTTAACTGGTAGACTACAACTTACCTCCAACTAGCAGCACTTTTCTCCGGTTCTTTCAGGATCGTGTAGGACATTAAATTCCTAGCCGGTTGTTGTCGCCACCCAGCTAACACAGTTACGTTGTGATGACGTAACTGGACCGGACCATATTCGTAGCGATGTACCAAATAACGTTCTAGGGACGTACCTTTGTGATTCCCATATTCGTCGTGGCGACGTTATAGTGGTACGTCTCTGTAACGTGAGGAGTACTTAGTACTTACGATCTACTTGCCTGTCTCCAACATCTCCTGTATTGCTTCTCCATCTGTGTGTTCCCCGTCTCCTATGTCCAGATTCTCCAGTGTGGTTCAAAATCTTCATTCCTGTGTTAACAAGAAGGACAGTATTATCTATCTGCATTACTTCTGCCATTCAGACTTCACGTCATACTCACCTGCACAACTGTTTAACTCTGCTGGTATCAATAAACATCACTGTTTGTTTTACTCCTGCCTCCGACCCTTCTGTGTTGTAACAAAATACAGTAAGGGCATATTTCACGTAGCCTCAATGAATTGCGATTATGAAGTTTTTTTTTTCAAATTTTGATAGCATTTTGAAATCATTAAAATATCATGTACAGTATATATTATAAGATACAACATTATTTGTTTTTATCATGACATGAATTCATGTCGTTCCAAACCTGTTAAGACTTTCGTTCATCTTCAAAACACAAATAAAGATAAATTAATGAAATCTGAGAGCTTTCTGTCCCTCCATTGACAGTCTATGCAACTGCCACTTTGATGTTTAAAACAAAAGTTCATACAGATCGTAAATCTAATCTAATGAATTGAGAAGTTTAGTCCAAATTTTCTGAATAAACTCGATCACTTTATATAATGAACAAATTTAATACACAAGTGCATATACAAACAAGTACAGTTGAGCTTCCATTTACTGTATATTGCATTAAGCAAACAAGTCTCTTCAGAAAATTTGGACTAAACTGCTCCATTCATATGGATCAGTTTTACAATCTCTTTATGAACTTTTTGAAGTGTCAAAGTGTTAGTTGCATGGTCTGTAAATTGAGGGACAGAAAACTCTCAGATTTCATTAAAATATCTTCACTTATGTTTCGAAGATGAACAACACATTCTTGCATGTTTGGAATGACATAAAGGCGAGTCTTTTTTTTTTTTTTTTCATTTTTGTATGAATTAATCCTTTAGGCAGGCGTACACTGTGTAAGTTCGAACACTCAGTAGTTTGTTAACCCGATAATCATGTCAAAGCAGTTGGTACATTGCACGACTGCACTACACAGGCTTTTCTTTATTTTACAAACAGACTTTTATATATTATGGATCCAAATTAGGAGACGATGAGCACATTAAGCTTTGTGCCATGCTGTTTGTATTTATCAAGCAGTAAAAATGCCCCTTTCAACGCCCAAAACAAGAAGCTTGCGGATGAGATGATGAGTGGAAGGAGATTTTGGATTGTATTTGATAGTATCGAACAGATTTTAAAAAAGTTTTAAACATGCCCTTTCAATCCAAATGAAATGTCAATTGGACCCGGCCAATTCATTTCAACTAACGTTGTTACATGTGACTTTTTATTCCATCTGTGCTACTAGTCTGATTAAAGTCTGATTATTAGAGCCCATGTAAACACAGCTAATGTTGTTGTTATAGCTTCAGATTTAAAAAAGTTATAGGGTTGCCAAGCAGCCTATGTGATGTGATTGTGTATAATTTGGGACTATACAATAGCTGCATTTACATGGACCCTAATAATTAATTTGTAATCAGACTAGTTGTAGTCGAATTAAAGGGATAGTTCACCAAAAAATGAAAATTCTATCATCATTTACTCACCCTCAGCTTGTTCCAAAGCTATATAAAATAAGATATTTTAAAGAAAGTTTGTTACCAGGCTGCTTTGGGCCAACATTGACTTCCATAGTAGAAAAAAAACCTATGGAAGTCAATGGTGGTTTTTAACAGAAGAAATTTATACAGCTTTGGAACAAGCTGAGTGTGAGTAAATGATGACAGAATTTTCATTTTTGGGTGAACTATTCCTGTAAGTCACATGCAAAAATGTCATTCAGAATAAATTTGCCAAATCAGATTTTAAAATTTCATTCTGATTGTAAGGGGTGGTTTAAACCTTTTCTAATCTGTTTGATAGGACATGTAAACACTTGATCAGATTAAAAACTGAAATTTGAAAGCATGTGGAATGATGTAGAAATGACGCACGAAACTAACCATTGTTCCCATTCAGTCGGTCACGTTCGACGTACGTCGGACAGACCGACGAATAGGAATCTCGCTAGAGAGGCCAATCTACTTCGAGTGTAACTAAAACGAGCCAATGCACATTGGCATGCAATCATATGCATCAGCTGCTCGCCTCGCAGCGCGGGTATAGAATGAGCAGCAGGTGCGTTGCATCTTCAGCTTTTCGCTTCGGAGCCGAACGGTGTTTGTTCCTGTTCTCTGCAAGCGAGTGTCTGCTAGAAGACGAGTCAAGCTTTTTGGTTGAACTTCTCTTTTTTTTCCGAGTGCAGGCGAACAGCACAGCAGCGGGGTTGAAGTCCTCTCTTTTTCTGTTTTTTGTTTCGTTTGCCGTTTTTGAGCAAATAGCTGTTTTGAAAGCGTCGGAAGGCTGTTCTCACGGCCGGTACGGTGCGCTTTTGAGCGCTGAAAAGCCGTTTTTACGGCTGGTAAGAGTGAGCGCCTTCAAAGAGAGAGAGAGAGAGCACACGACAGGCTGCACACAATCCCTGTCTGTGTTGCGGCGGCCGTTCCCCTGCGTGCTTCAGCACTTTTAAAAGAGTAAAGTCCCTGAAAGAGCTTACACAAGTAGATTTGTGTCTTTTTAAAGATGACATCCTACTTGTGTTTCTGGATGCGGTCGTTCCTGTCCTCACTGACGGCCACGATCACTGTTTCACATGTCTGGGCGCGTGTTGAAATGATGTTCGTGGGTGTTTCATGTTTTCATATGAGAACATGATCACGTCGACACGCCGGTCGTGACTCTTCTTTCTCCGGGAAGCTTGAGTCCCCTCTGTTGTTGGCCAGCTGCCGCTTGTGTGTAAAAGCACAGCCGCGGGTCTGCCCGACACTCTGGGAAGACCGTGGAGATCAGCGAGAGCAAACCTCTCGCTCCTCTGCGTGTCGTGTGCCGTCGAGCTGCCGGGCTGCAGCGCGGGTTGTCACGGCAACCCAGCGCTCGCTCGGCGCTCTAGATGCGCGGTTCCCTTGCATAATCTCCATTGTAGCGCCCTCTCTGGTGCACCAGAAGAGGTCTACTTTGCTGATATGGCTTGGGTGACATGAGGTTGAGGGGTTCCTTCGGGGAACCAACCCCCTAGGGCCCCTCCCTCTCTAGCGCATTGCAAACTGTGCAGTTTCTGGAGTGGATTGCTGGTCCTTCTCATAGGGGAACCTAGCATTTCATTCAGAGCTCCAGCTGAGGGACAGACGTCGATTGCAGCATCGGAGAGAGTGCTGTTATGCTCTGGAAATGAGGGTGACGCTGCCCACTGTAATGGTGTGTGCTTATGCTGACTCAGATTCGGAGTTTACAGCCATGCTTTCCTGGGTCTTCCAGATGTGCATGGAAAACTTGGCAGTATGGGGGTATGTTGGTGCCATAAATATGGAATGCCAAAAGTGCCAAAATCTGCATAAGTTTTTCCTCTCTCACTACCCTCTTGGTTGGGGTGGCTGTACACAGACCACACCCACCCTGCATGTGAGGCCAAGGCACTCTTTTTGCATGAGGGTAGTTCTGTGCTGGGGTTGAGCTGCGCTTGTTGACTAACCGTGATCAAAGTCACGGCGCAGGCCCTCAGCCAGACGATGTCCACCTCAGTGGTCCAGAAGTGCCCCCTGGCTTACCTTGTGAGGTGCGAGAGGTTGTCAAGCTAAATGCTTTCTCAATGCTCCCATCTTACGAGGTGGCCTTTTCGGTGACACTGTCGAGGACTGAGCCCAGCGGTTCTCCTCAGTTAGTAGCGGATCGGGGAGCTTCCCATGACAAACCATTGAGTTCCTCTTGGGCCGCCCCTCGGTCTGCTCGTCGCCAAGGGTGTCGTCCCCTGCAAGAAACTCTGGCCCAGCAGGCTCTGCTGTGTCCATTGCGGGGAGATGACGCCTCCCGTCTCTGCAGCTGTTTAAGTGGTTGGTGAGAATCACCCCTGAGACGGGCGACCCAGAGATGGGTGGGGCTGCTCTTCCACCCCTGGAGGAGAGCCGGGTGGTAAATCCTTTTATTGGGTTTGTTTCTGTTCCGCCACTGACCCAAGAGGCAGTGGTACCCAAAATTAAAAGAGCAGTTCCTCCATTTCCAGGTCTGAAGAGGGTTTGGAGAGCAGTGGGAGGAGAAAAACCTCACCACTCTCATCCCCCTCTTCTGTCGCCAGCGGACAGCAGCGAGCAGCGGGCAGCCAAAGCCTCGACTGCTCCCTCTGTCCATCCGTGGAACCAGGTAAGTGTTGCCTAGCACACTGTGATGCCGCTTCGGGCCGCCTCACAAAGAGAGCCCCCCGAGCCGCGTCCCTGTGTTCCACCTCGCTGCCCCGCTGCGGGTACGCCGGTGGTCTCTTTGGTCCCGCTTGTACGGTCTCTGCGAGCCTGGTTAGCGCTTCCCAGTCCGTCTCGCTGGCTCATTCGGACCATCAGGCTCGGCTATGCGATTCAGTTCGCCCGGCATCCCCCCAAGTTCAGGGACGTCCTCTTCACTACAGTGAAAGATGTCGTTGCCCCTGTCTTGCGTGCGGAGATCGCAGTCCTACTGGCGGAGGACGCGATGGAGCCGGCCCCTCCAGCCGATATGAGGTCAGGGTTCTACAGTCCCTACTTCATTGTACCCAAAAAGAGCGGTGGGTTACGACCGATCTTGGACCTGCGAGTTTTGAATCGGAGCCTGTACAAGCTACCGTTCAAAATGCTGACGCAGAAGCGCATTTTTGAGTGCATCCGTCCCCGAGATTGGTTTGCAGCGATCGACCTGAAGGACGCGTACTTCCATGTCTCGTTTCTTCCGCGACACAGGCCATTCCTGCGCTTTGCGTTCGAAGGTCGAGCATATCAGTACAGAGTCCTACCCTTCGGGCTGGCCCTGTCTCCCCGCGTCTTTACGAAAGTCGTAGGGGGAGCCCTTGTTCCCATGAGAGAACAGGGTGTTCGCATTCTCAACTACCTCGACGACTGGCTCATTCTAGCACAGTCCCGGGGTTAGTTGTGCGAACACAAGGATTTGGTGCTCAGACACCTCAGCCAGTTGGGTCTTCAGGTCAACTGGGAAAAGAGCAAACTCTCCCCTGTGCAGAGAATCTCTTTTCTCGGTATGGAGCTGGATTCGGTCGAACAGATAGCACGCCTCACAGAGGAACGTGCTCAGTCGGTGTTGAACTGCCTGAATACATTCAATGGCAGGACAGCGGTCCCACTGAAATTCTTTCAGAGGCTCCTGGGGCATATGGCGGCCGCGGCGGCAGTAACCCCGCTTGGTCTGCTTCATATGAGACTGCTTCAACACTGGCTTCACGGCCGAGTCCCGAGATGGGCGTGGCAACGCGGCACGTTCCGGGTGCTAATCACTCAGGAGTGCCGCCAAGCCTTCAGTCCGTGGTCGGACCCTTTGTTTCTCCGGGCAGGAGTGCCCCTAGAACAAGTGTCCCGGCATGCTGTGGTATTCACAGATGCTCCTGCCACCGGCTGGGGTGCCACGTACAACGGGCATGCGGTGTCAGGGGTTTGGACGGGACCCCATCTGCATTGGCACATTAATTGCCTCGAGTTGCTAGCAGTACGTCTTGCTCTGAGCCGCCTCAAAGGGCCGCTACGGGGCAAGCATGTACTGGTCCGTACGGACAACACTGCGACCGTTGCGTACATCAACCATCAAGGTGGTCTACGCTCCCGTCGCATGTCGCAACTCGCCCGCCATCTCCTCCTCTGGAGTCAGAAGCGTCTGAGGTCGCTTCATGCCATTCTTGTCCCTGGTGTGCACAGCCATGTGGCCGACGAGCTATCACGAGCTGAGCTGCCAGGAGAGTGACGACTCCACCCCCAGGTGGTCCAGCTGATCTGGAGAGAGTTTGGAGAGGCTCAGGTAGACCTGTTTGCCTCACCGGAAACCTCCCACTGCCAGTTGTTTTACCCCGTCCGAGGGAACACTCGGGACAGACGCACTGGCACTCAGCTGGCCCCGGGGCCTTCGCAAATATGCGTTTCCCCCAGTGAGCCTACTTGCACGGACCCTGTGCAAAGTCAGGGAGGACGAGGAGCAGGTCCTCTTAGTTGCGCCCTATTGGCCCGACCAGACCTGGTTCCCAGAACTTTCACTTCTTGCGACAGCCCTCCCTGGCCCATTCCTCTGAGGAAGGACCTTCTTCTCAGAGACGGGGCACTCTTTGGCACCTGCATCCAGACCTCGGAAACTCCATGTCTGGTCCCTGGACGGGACGCGGAGGTTCTAGGTGACTTACCCCCTGAGGTACTTAACACCATCACTTCGGCACTTGCACTGTCTACGAGACGTGCTTACGCCTCGAAGTGGAACCTGTTCGTCGAGTGGTGCTCTTCTCGCCGAGAAGACCCCCGAGGATGCTCGATCGGAGTCGTGCTTTCCTTCTTGCAGCAAGGGTTGGAGCGTAGGCTGTCCCCCTCCACCCTCAAAGTCATACTGCTGCTATCTCCGCTTACCACGACCACATAGATGGCAAATCTGTTGGTCAGCACGACCTGGTCGTCAGGTTCCTTAGGGGGGCGAGACGGTTAAATCCTCCTTGTCCCCCCTCCATACCCTCTTGGGACCTCACTCTGGTGCTAAGAGCACTTCAGATTGCTCCCTTTGAGCCTTTGCAATCGGCAGACTTAAAGATTATGTCTATGAAGACTTTGCTGCTGGTTGCATTGGCCTCCATCAAGAGGGTAGGGGACCTGCAGTCATTTTTAGTCGACGTATCGTGCCTGGAGTTCGGGCCGGGTGATAGCCACGTGGTACTAAGACCCCGGCCTGGCTATGTGCCCAAGGTTCCTACCACTCCCTTCAGGGACCAGGTGGTGAGCCTGCAAGCGCTGCCCTCGGAGGAGGCAGACCCAGCCCTGGCTTTGCTCTGTCCAGTTCGCAATAAATGACTGTTGTCATAAAATTTCAAAATGCTTCTGTTTAGTTTTAAGCATTTTTACTGCTTGATAAATATAAGCAGCACGGCACATAGCTTCATGTTCTCTGCGTCTCCTAATCAGGACCTGGAATGATAAATATAAAGTCTGCTTTTTGAAACAGAAAAGAAGCAATGACAGGATGATGGTTAATATGCACCAACAGCGGGAAAGTCTGTAATTTTGGACAGAGAATGCATTTTAAAATATCAAATCCGATTTCTAAATAAATGTACACATCAACTATATTCAGATTCATCAATCACAATGATTTCATTCTATTAAATAAAAAGTGTAAATGTATCAAATAGTAAAATTGCTGACCCCTCAAATTCAGAATTATTAACATCTCTTTGTCTCTGTGAGTAATTGAATTGTGAAATTCAACCCTGTGAATTACCTGTTTGTCCTCCTGAGCCTTTTAACGAGAAGGCTGCTTTTATGGCTGGATGCTGATTGACACACCTTTTGACCATGTTCTGATGGAGTATTTTATCCATCCTATAGAAAACAATTGTAGAATTTGTTTGCTTACTATAAAAGCTAGAAGTGTTTTGAGGCCTCTTGGCCTTTGAAACTGTAAGGGTCAGACAAGTTTACTTGGCCACTAAGCATATTTTGTTGGTAATTTTCCACCAGACTACAGGTGGCTGTGAAATGAAAAAGACCATTATTAAAGGGTGTCACGTGAAGGCTTCTTGCCTCCTGGGAATATTGACTGTTTTGATACAATGTTTCATTTGGCCAATGGGAAAAGGGTTGACCATCAATTGGCAGAAGGCCCATGAGAAATGAAGTCAAAAGATGTACAGTAGTTGGAAGCTGGTCACCCTTACTAAGAAAATTGCCTCTTACATAAGCAACACCTGCAATTATATTAGTGAAGTGTCTATGGCAGAAAGGTCGGGGAGTACATGGGAAGGAGGTGTGGGAGAAGAGCCCCCGTAGATGATATCATGGAAAATAACTGTTAGGGTGAATATTACCAGCCAGTGATATTACTTTGGTGTATTTTAAGAGATAAGAAAAAGCCAATGATATTAATTTGCTGTGTTTTTAAGAGATAAGAAAAATGTATAAAAACTGTGCCCCGGCTTATGGAGCCTCAGACGTGAAGCTGGCATCTCACTTTATTGTTTGACAATAAAGTTAAATACTTCTGAGACCTGGAACTTCGACTCTGTGAGTTTTTCTGAGACCTGAAACTTCGACTCTGCGAGTTTTTCTTCGAGACCAGATCTGAAGGGACAAAGAAACATAGAATCTGCCACGACAGTTCTCACATCCAGGACAACAAAATGATCAAGCAGACCTGAAACAAATGACCCATGATTGAAATCACTTTAAATCCATTTAGTCTTACCTAAGTGATATTGGAAAAATGAGGCATAGTTGTTCGCCCATTATACGCTGCTTCTCCTGGAACATTGTCTGCATGATGAATGATCTCTTGATCCTGGACCCCTGCAGTCCACCTGGAGATTATATGAATGATATGTGGTTGTATATAAAGGGTAATTAATGACTGAATGTTACATACATACCGATAGCAGCACCATTAGTCCAGGACCTTATATCTATTGGTACTGAACAAGTCATAAACGAATTTAATACCCACCCCTGCTTATAATCATTGTTGTCTTGTTGTTGCTGCACAGGCTTTCTCTTCTCCAGCTGCTGAAAATAAAAAGTATGTTAGATTTATAGGAATGAATAGACTCACACATAACGTTAACGTTAAACCAGTAAGTGGCGACAAGCGAGAATATTTTGTTATAAACGACTCTAAATAGTTGATTTGGCTGGTTCATTGCCATTACAAAGAATTAAAGTAAACAAATCATGAAGTAATTAGCCGTGTCTGATTAACCGTTTTATACAGGTTTTACTGAATTTTCAATATGGTTCATGTGAGCTTCAGGGAGGCCAGGCAGAGTCTAAAATTAACAAACACTCTACTACAGTTGCCGTTTAACGAATATAAGTGATTATTCTGCCATTTATATAGCATTAAACAGTTAACGTTACATTTAAAATAAATAAAATAAAAATATAAAAATGTGTCTCAGCTTTTAATGTTACCTCAGACCACCTCACGGGGACAGCACTCATGCGCACATTAACGGAATTTATTTATGAAATAAATTTAGAAAACCAAAAACACTGCTCTAACATTACTCATCACAAGTGATATTTAGTGTCACATGGGCAAAAACGATAAATAAAAGCAGATTTGTAGGGCTTACCTTTTACTGCGTGTCCGTCTGCTGGAAGTCGACAGTTACAAAACAAAATGATGCGCATGTGCAGTACTCAGATTCTCCGAAAGTCCGTCTGACTTGTTTGTTTAAAATTTCGAATTTGTCTCGTGCGGGCCCCATCCAATAAATCTCCTTAATTCAAAAACACAACATATAATATATAAACAAGTCCGTAACTTTTTGCGCTCTAACGGTTAAACAGAACATCTTGCGGAAGAACATTGTAGCCAGTGCTACTTCTCTCTGTTTATGTCTATGACGAGTCACGCAGGTACTGTGATACTCCGCAGCGGTTCCTACTACCAGACCGGTCTAAAATAGTCAGAATATAAACACTTATTATAGGTGTACCATAATGATTCAGAGTAAGACAAAAACAAGGTTTGGAAAATGTATTCATGTTGTACATTCCCAATGTATAATTTTTGTACATTTTGAACACAAAAAGTTACATATCTGGAAAGATATCAGGAGACCAATGGACCACATCACTACAACGTTCTCTATGGGATTAACCAGCGACGTCTTTTGAGGACGTGCCCGCGACGTTTCTGGAACGTGAGCCAAGATTCTTATGGTTGATTCTTATGTGAAATCTATCTGGTTTAATGTGAACAATCATCAAAGAATGCTATACAATGTTTGGTATCGTTTGAAATGTCTCAGTGCAACTGGTACAATGGTCTCATCTACATGGAAGTAAACCAAAGGTATTAAAGGTTTTAAGAGTTTACAGATACTTTGGTTGCAATTGTGGATGTGCCCCTTTCCCAGGGTCTTTCATCCAAACTACCTCCTGTTCCACAGCAAGGTGTGAACCCCCTAGGTCTGTGGCCCTAGTAAATGCAAATTCTGATTGTAAGTTCATGCCCCACATTGGGGGTTGGTCTGAGTATTTAAAGAAATGTTGCAAAAGGCTCGGGGCGACTCCGTATTCAGATGACATTTTTTTAAATTTGAATAAAATGAAAACTAATAGACTTTCAAATCACATGAGCCAATATTTTATTCACAATAGAACATAGATAACATAACAAAATGGAGTTTAAATGGAGAAATTTTACAATTTTATGCACAAAATGAGCTCATTTGAAAATTTGATGCCTGCTACAGGTCTCAAAATAGTTGGGACAGGGTGTGTTTACTATGGTGTAGCATCTCCTCTTCTTTTCAAAACAGCGTGAAGACGTCTGGGCATTGAGGTAATGAGTTTCTGGAGATTTGATGTTGGAATTTGGTCCCATTTTTGCCTGATATAGGTTTCCAGCTGCTGAAGAGTTCATGGTCGTCTTTGACATATTTTTCGATTAATGATAACGCCAAATGTTCTCTATAGGTGAAAGATCTGGACTGCAGGCAGGCCAATTCAGCACCCAGACTCTTCTACGATGAAGCCATGCTGTTGAAATAGCTGCAGTATGTGGTTTTGCATTGTCCTGCTGAAATACACAAGGTCTTCCCTGAAATAGACACCATCTGGAAACCTTTATATACCTTTCGGCATTCACAGTGCCTTCCAAAACATGCAGGCTACCCATACCGTATGCACTTATGCACCCCCAAACCATCAGACATGCTGGCTTTTGAACTGAATGCTGATAACACGCAGGAAGGTCTTCCTCCTCTTTAACCCGGAGGACATGGCATCCGTGATTTCCAACAAGAATGGACCACGTTTACATATGGCTTCCTTTTTGCATGATAGAGCTTTAGTTGGCATCTGCAGATGGCACGGCGGATTATGTTTACCGACAGTGGTTTCTGGAAGTATTCCTGGGCCCATTTAGTAATGTCATTGACACAATCATGCCAATGAGTGATGCTGTGTCGTCTGAGGGCTCGAAGACCATGGGCATCCAATAAAGGTCTTCAAACTTGTCCCTTACGCACAAAGATTTCTCCAGTTTCTCTGAATATTTTGATGATGGTATGCACTGTAGATGATGAGATTTGCAAAGCCTTTGTAATTTGATGTTGAGGAACATTGTTTTCCACAATCTTTTTATGCACTCTTTCACAGATTGGACAGCTTATGCCCATCTTTACTTTTGAGAGACTCTGCCTCTCTAAGACATCCCTTTTTATAGCTAATCATGTTACAGAGCTGATATCAATCAACTTATTAATTTGCTAGATGTTCTCCCAGGTGAATCTTTTCAAAATTGTTTGGTTTTTCAGCCATTTGTTGCCCCCCAACTTTTTGAGACCTGTAGCAGGCATCAAATTTGAAATGAGCTCATTTAGTGGATAAAACTGTAAAAAATCTCAGTTTAAACATTTGTTATCTATGTTCTATTGTGAATAAAATATTGGCTCATGTGATTTGAAAGTCTTTTAGCTTTCATTTTATTCAAATTTAAAAAAATGTCCCAACTTTTCTGGAATTCGGGTTGTATTTGCAAAGTACTACAGAAAAAGGGAATATATTTAAAAGACAATAAAGTATACTTTTTTTCACTAGGGTTTACAACCCACAGCTTCACAATTAATAGAGATGGTATGACTAATTCACACACGCAATCGCTCTCATTATGTACTGGTACTGTGCGCTAATTTATCTTTATCTGATTTACAACGAGCCGAAATCTGTAAGAAATGTTACTAAACAGAGATACAATAACTGCTGAAAGTTTTATTAGTCAAGCATATTTACAGTACAAACCTTGAAAGTGAACTGAGGGCAAAAAACAAAACAAAACAAAAAAAACAAAACAAAACTCAGAAACACAATAATCGTTCATTAATCATAATCAAGGTAAAATGTTAAATTAATTGAGGTTTTGATTTTAGGTCATAATTGTCCATCCCTAACTTAAGTGTGCAGCTTCTCTCTGCTGTGGATCCTCTCGTGTGTTTTCAGATGTTCTGACCGGTTGAATCTCTTGTCACAGTGTGAACACTTGTAAGGTTTTTCTCCAGTGTGGATCCTCTCATGTGTTTTCAGATTTGTTGACCGATTGAATCTCTTGTCACAGTGTGAACACTTGTAAGGTTTTTCTCCAGTGTGGATCATCTCATGTGTTTTCAGAGATGATGAACGACTGAATCTCTTGTCACAGTGTGAACACTTGTAAGGTTTTTCTCCAGTGTGAATTCTCTGGTGTTTTTTTAATTCGCTCCCTGTAGTAAAAGTCTTCTCACACTCAAAGCACACAAACTCTCTCACACCAGTGTGTATTTTCTGATGTGCTTTTAAATTTGCCAGCTGTAAAAAACTCTTTCCACACACAGAACATGAATATGGCTTCTCCTTCATATGAACTGTCAGGTGTATCTTCAGGCTTGATGCCCTATTAAATTTTTTTCCACACTGATCACATGTGAATGGCTTCTCACCAGTATGAACACTCATGTGAACATCAAGATTTCTTTTTGTTGTGAAGCTCTTTCCACACTGATTACATGTGAACGGCTTCTCTCCCGTGTGGATCCTCATGTGAATCTTAAGACTTTGTTTGGCTATGAAATTGTTTCCACATTGTCTGCATGCATACGGCTTCTCTCCAGTGTGGATCCTCATGTGACGCTCAAGACGTTGTTTGGTTGTGAAACTCTTTCCACACTGATCACATGTGAACGGTCTATCTCCAGTGTGGATCCTCATGTGAACCTTAAGATCATATTTAATTGTGAAACTCTTCCCACACTGAGTGCATGTGAACGGTCTCTCTCCAGTGTGGATCCTCATGTGAATCTTAAGATCATATTTAATTGTGAAACTCTTTCCACACTGATCACATGTGAATGGCTTCTCTCCAGTGTGAGTCTTCATGTGACGCTCAAGATATTTAGCTGTGAAACTCTTTCCACACTGAGTGCAGGTTGTAGATTTCTTGGCTCTTCTTTTCTTTAAAAATGTCTTTTTAGTCTTTGAGCGACTCAAAGTTTTTTCTCCAGGTTTGTCATGATGTTTCTCCTCCACTTCACTCAGTTCTTCACTCTCCTCCTCCTCTTTAATCATATCTATAATGGAAGAAAAAAAATCATTTTATTTTCAGTACATCAAAATAATCCAAAGAAAGAAATATACATATATACATAAAAGTGAGCCCTGATGTAATAGCAGAAACTAGACAACTGCTATAAAATATTATCATCACTTTGATGCCTTTTTATAAATTAAAGGTGCCCTCGAATGAAAAATTGAATTTATCTTGGCATAGTTAAATAACAAGAGTTCAGTACATGGAAATGACATACAGTGAGTCTCAAACTCCATTGTTTCCTCCTTCTTATATAAATCTCATTTGTTTAAAAGACCTCCGAAGAACAGGCGAATCTCAACATAACACCGACTGTTACGTAACAGTCGGGGTGTACACCCCAATATTTGCATATGCCAGCCCATGATCGAGACATTACACAAGGGCAGCCAGTAATGTCTGGATCTGCACAGGTGAATCAACAGACTAGGTAAGCAAGCAAGAACAATAGCGAAAAATGGCAGATGGAGCAATAATAACTGACATGATCCATGATATCATGATATTTTTAGTGATATTTGTAAATTGTCTTTCTAAATGTTTCGTTAGCATGTTGCTAATGTACTGTTAAATGTGGTTAAAGTGACCATTGTTTCTTACTGTATTCACGGAGACAAGAGCCGTCGCTATTTTCATTTAAACACTTGCAGTCTGTATAATGCATAAACACAACTTCATTCTTTATAAATCTCTCCAACAGTGTAGCATTAGCCGTTAGCCACGGAGCATAGCCTCAAACTCATTCAGAATCAAATGTAAACAATATAACAGTATACAATACTCACATAATCCGACGCATGCATGCCGCATGCATGACGAACACTTTGTAAAGATCCATTTGATGGTTATATCAGCTGTGTAAACTTTGTTTATGCACTGTTCAAGGCAAGCGCGAGCTCCGTGGGCGTGGAGCACGAGAATTAAAGGGCCAGTAGCCCTGAATCGGCTCATTTATAATGATGCCCCAAAATAGGCAGTTAAAAAAATGAATTTAAAAAAATCTATGGGGTATTTTGAGCTGAAACTTCACAGACACATTCAGGGGACACCTTAGACTTATATTACATCTTTTTAAAAAAAAGTTCTAGGGCACCTTTAATGAATGTTAAGTAATGTCCCTGAAACTTTCTATGAATGAGGATCATTGATCTTTAATTATTATTTTGAAAACATTATAGACAAATCCCATGTTTCTATAGTAAGAACTTCAAGGTGGAGTAAGTAGATTTTGAAAAACACGGTTTGGAAGTTAGTCCACCGACACCAACAATCGCGTAACCAATCAGCATTAGGGGTCGTGGCTATAACATCGAGGACAGAGAACGAGTAAGAGGGAGTTTTGAGGGGAAAAAAAACAACACAAAAGAGCTCAAATGAACATCACTAGAATCCTGCATTTATATGATTAAAACTTTTCCAGCGCTGGGTAAAAAAATATTAAATGAAATCATTATTTTGTTGTGCGTCAGCTGTGATAAACAGACATCCACTCTCATTACCTGTGTAACAGTGGCCAGATAGAGTTGAGCAGGTAAACCACTTCACACTGACGACTGCTAGAGAATGAGGTGTTTAGCGTCATTGTTAGTGCTCTCAATAATCTAATCTAATATAAACATTTAAAAAAATATACAATAGTTCTATAATTTTAATTAGGGTGACCATATTTTGATTACCAAAAACCAGGACACTTGGCCCGGCAATACTCAAATGATACCTCAAAGTTTACTCAAAGATGCCTTATAATTTCAATACATTTAAAATATGCCTCCTCTGTATGGATATAAAATTGTTATATTACAAAACACTATCTATAACCAAATACACAAATTCAGATAGGCTTCTCAGAGGTTACTCAACATATTTTATTATGACAAGTTAATATCTCTTCTGTATTAGAAAAATAAATAAATAATAAATAACTAAAAAATACCTCAGCTATATTAGCAATACAAATTTAACAAAAATAGCTCTCACAAACGTACAAAAACTAACAAAAAGTGTCTATATATTTGGTTTTCTTCATCCTGTTTTTCTTCTTCTTGCTTGCCCTTCTATATTTTGCTGTAGAGCTGATCTTTCCCAGCATTTTTTTGTTTCTTATCAAATAGGCATGAAAGTTATAAAGAAATTTATATAGGCCTATCAGCTGTTACATCGCAAGGTACAAAGGAAGAGCCCAACGAGCTGAACTCATTGTAGACGATAGCTGTAGGTTGCTCTGCTGTTACACGAAGTATCTGTTATTCAGTTACAGATGACTGCACAAATCATGCATACTAATGAAAACATTATAAACTGTTACCTAGAAGTAACCAACTGTAGTTTAAGCATAAGTCAGCCGCGACGCTGAGAATATAGTTACTTTTATGGAATAATCCTGTCTTGGGATACAATGTGAACTAATATTCTCAGTTGCACGTGCAATCGCGCATGTCTGCGAAACTCATTAATATTAATGTATGCTCCACCTTCGGAAACCGAAAATCTCAGAAACCGAAAATCTGGTAACACTGGTCAATTTAATGGCCCAATGAAAAGTAATGAAAACCAGGACATTTTCATCACTTTATAAAAAAAACAACCAGGGGTGCATTTCCCGAAAGCATCGTTAGCCAACTATGGTCGTAAGTCCCATTGAACTCTATTGGTAACGACGGAACTTGCGACCATAGTTCGCTTTGGGAAACGCACCCCAGGACGGCCAGGACAGGATGTGAAAACAGGACATGTCCTGGGAAAAAAGGACGTTTGGTCACCCTAATTTTAATACCAATTTTTAGTTCAGCGTTTTTTGCTGCACAAAAGGTATTCTCAATATGCGTTCTTGTGTTTGTGAAACGTCATCAGTCGCTAATAAAAATAGTTATGAAGAGCTTAAATATTATTAGAAATGTATTTTATGAACCCTAGTGAAAAAAAAGTATACTTTATTGTATTTTAAATATATTCCCTTTTTCTATAGTACACTGAAAATATACTAACAAAAAATGTACTATCATTAAATATATAAAAAGTATATTAGTATCATATTTTCACAATGCAACTTTTAACACACTTTAAAATAATTGTACTTTAGTATATTTTCTAAAAAATATATTTTAGAAAAATATACTTGAAGTGTAAGTTCAGTTCATTTTTTAAAAGTGTATTTATTTGCACTTTATAAAAATATATTTGAGGTATATTTTAACAGTGTGCTGAACATGATCATTGTAACAATGCACTGAAAGTATATTTAAAAAATACATTATTTAATATCCTGAAGTTGTAGTGTATCTAATGTTAAATTTGAGTGTATTTTTAAGTTTACTTCTTCATCCTTGGAATTCATTATATTACTTGTGCTATTTATTTCAGTATGACTAATGCCTTACAAGCCCATTTAGTATATGCAGTGTAGCTTATACAATTTCCAAATATGTGTAAATGTTTATTAAGTTTACACTGGCAGAATCATTTTACAATCATACACAAATCTATATTAATCAACACACCAGCAGCTCAAGTAATGCGAAAAAATATGTCGAGTGGTTAAACTTATCGGAATTCAAATGTCTCTTCAACTTGGTCTGTGACCAATCAGATTTTGTTGCTCACTGCCTTCAGCCAATCAGAGCTGCTGACGTCACGGTCCTCGTCTGAATCCCCTCGTTCAGTCACTCAGGTGAAGTATAATGTCGCAATGTATAATTTATTTAATAAAACACTGAAAGCGCAATACATCGCTCAATCTTGGGGATTCTGACCAGTTCAATCAAGTGACATCGCAGCCTGACCGTGATGGCGACGACAACCGGCTAATCTAATGGCCTACGCGATCCTGAAAGAACCGGAGAAAAGTGCTGCTATTGGGAGGTGAGTTGTAGTCTACCAGTTAACAAACTTTATTTTATTTTCTTTAACAAACGGAGAGCGATATTTCGGCTTGATATCTCCTTTTTGAGTTTTTGTGTGGTGGTTTATGGCACATGTTTGTATGCAGCACCAAAACATTCATATGATTGGTCAAATCGGCCCGTATTCTGTACGATATTAATTCATAAAGTGTTTTATGCTTGACTATGTACCGAAAACAATATCGACATGCCATTCTGATACAGTTCCTGCTGCTAATCCTCATTTACTGTTCAGAAATAGTATTGGTTCAATGTAGGATTTAGACAGACTATTGTAAACGTGAATAAAGAGTTGAACATGCTGTCTTATATCTTTGGTATATTCTGTCAACAGATGCTGTTCTTCACGAGTCTCTGCGGTCATCATTGTGCCATCAGACACAATGAGAAGCTCATCAGAACATGGAATATAATGTGTAATTTGTATTTGTGTATAGAGGGTCACCATGGTCCAATATTTTATTTTCTTTAATGAAAAACATGGTAAGTTTTGCTGAATCTAAGTTTAAATAAAAACTATTGGATTTGTCAATGAAATATGTCTCTTCATTAGTGATGTTGTTACATTTTATTTATTTTAATGGCCTTGAAAACAAATGCATTCAACTTTGGGAAAATGTGTTAAACTGTATTTAAATAGTAGCACAACTGTATTGTGTGAGATTATGTAATTCAAAGTACAGTAGTCAACATTTGAAGTGGATCAAAAAAGTTAGGACAACTTTGATTAAAGGTTTTGATCCGCTTCAAATGTTGACTATATTATACAAAAGTACAAAGTGTATTGTTATTGACTGCAAAGTGTGTAATGTTTAATATTTGGAATAAGCCAAGGTACTGAGCATACAGTATATACTATTACCTGTAAAATAATATATTCAGTGTATATTGCTTGTGTTTTCTGAAGACACTCGTAATTATTTTGTAATGTACTTAAATCACAAATAAAGTGTACTTATAACACAAAGTGTACTCATAACAGAAATAAAGTATACCTATAACACAAATAAAAGTATACTTATAACAGAAATAAAGTATACTTATAATACAACGTATATTATAACAAAAAATATACTTTTAACACAAATAAAGTATACTTATAACCCAACTTAAGTACACTTTAATATCACTAATCAAGCATGTAATTAGTCCCTACACAGACATATACTTAAAGTGTACTAAGTATACTTGAAGTTGTTCCAATTTAGCACACATAAGTATACTAAATATACTTAAAGTTGTATTTTAATACTACTTAATTTCAACTTAAATATACTTAGTACAAAATTAGTTGTTTCAAAATAGCACACTTTAAATGAACTAATCATTAATACACTTGAAATATACTAATAATTAGTCTTGCTGCAAGTATACTTAGTATACTTTTTTTTCACTAGGGAAACATCTTTATGAAAATAAAATTAGCCTTGTTTCAGTCTAGAAATGCACTGCAGCTAAAGCCATATTCTATTTCAAATCTGAAGATAATTTTGAGAAAACATCTAAAATGCTAACTGATGTTTACTGTCATCCTCTAAGCATCTATTCAGTGTCTCTATTGTTTTGTGGTGCAAACTGCCCCATTCAGTTTCAGTCTCTCCTGCACACATTCACAGCTCTCCGGCTTGGTTATGGCTCTAATTATAATTCTTTTGTCATTATTGTAATTACTGATGACTCTCTATTCACACTGTTTTTGTGAGCTTTACTATTCAAACAGCTGCATAAGGGCTAGCTAGCATGTTAGCACCCCATCAAAACATGACAATTTTGATTATGAGATTAAAACCATGTTTTTGCTCCAAATTAACTCACTCTAATGCAAGCCGAGTGTTTTAAACAACGTTCTGTGATCAGATGTGGCTTCAGAACAAAAAATTATAAAATAAAAATTTCTGAAATGTCATATAATTAATGAAAGTCTCACTCTCTGACTTTCTGCTCAAGGGTGCCCTCTGGCTTCCAGTATGAATGGAACAGACATAATAGCGCTCCATAATGCTCACATCACCACATTTAAGAGTAAAAAAATCGAATAATAGAAATTTGATGTAAACATATGTGAATATATCAATATTTCTCAAAATGTACATGCTTTTGAACCAAAAGCCACGGGGGACATTGTTTAGTCAATCGCTTTCATGAAGACCATCAGTTTTTTTTTTAAGTGTATGCAGCTGAGGTTCATAATTCATATTAAAATATCGACTCACTTGGCGTTTCATTTTCATAACTTTCAAGACATTACTGTCACTATAACATTTTCAGAGTAAAACAGAAGACAAAAACTGAAGCTTGAGGTAATTACAATCTTTTATACTAAATCTAACTTTAAAACATGACCTGATGTTGACAATATGAAAGTTTCTGAAACTCTCTTTACTGACCATTTGTTGAAAACAAACATTTGTACCCATTTCAGTTTGACTGTTTATATAACTGTGATGAAATGTTTGAATCTTTCTAACATGAATGTTGTTCAGCATCATGAATGAATGAAGAATAAACACCAACCTCTTTGTTCTTCAGTATCTTCAGTGTGTTTCATTCTGCAGGGTTCTGGATCACTCATGTTCTCACTGTCCTCTTTAATAAACTCAGTCTTGGGAATATTCTAGCATTTATTGGGGAATTACAGTGGGAGGAGCTTCGGTGATGACATGATTGCAGTGGGAGGAGCTTCGTTGATGACATGATTGTAGTGGGAGGAGCTTCATTGACTGTGAAGTCCAGTGTAGGAGGAGCATCACTGATGATGTGACTGTGATGGGAGGGGTCGATCTGCCAAAATCAAACATATATCAGTTTGAGTTTGTTTTATAATAAATGACACTTGTAAGCATTTATGCATGTCTGTCTGTTTATTGTAAAGTAACTGATTATAATGTTGTAAATTATGTTTATTGATGATCCTAACATTATTCTGCTTCTTTATTCAACAGTCAGATATCAAGAAATACAAAAAAAATAAATAAAAATAAAAAAATACAAGTAATGTAATGTCACTTCTTGCAATTATAAATAATGGTAAGAAAAACAGTGGAAAGCATACCCTAGTGGAAAAAGTATACTAAGTATACTTGCAGCAAGACTAATTATTAGTATATTTCAAGTGTGTTACTGATTAGTTAACTTAAAGTGTGCTATTTTGAAACAACTAATTATATTTTAGTTGTAATACAGTTGTGTTTTAATACAACTTAAAGTATATTTAGTGTACTTTTGTGTGCTAAATTGGAACAACTTCAAGTATACTTAGTACACTTTAAGTATATGCCTGTGTAGGGACTAATTACATGCTTGATTAGTGATAATAAAGTGTACTTAATTTGTGTTATAAGTATACTTTTATGTGTTATAAGTACACTTTATTTGTGATTTAAGTACACTATAAATTAAATACAAGTGTCTTCTGAACACACAAGCAATATACAATGAATATTATTTTACAGTAGTACTGTATGCTCAGTACCTTTGGCTTACTCCAAAGACAAAAAAATACACACTTTGAAGTCAATATCAATATACTTTGGTATTACTTATATTTTGTTTAATATAATCAACATATAAAGTGGATCAAAAATCATCTTTTATCAAAGTTGTCCTAAATCCTTCTTCTTATGACAACTTTGCTGAACTTTTTTGATCCACTTCAAATGTTGACTACTGTACTTTGAATTACATAATCTCACACAATACAGTATTATAATTGTGCTACTATTTAAATATAGTTTAACACATTTTCCCAAAGTTGAATGTATTTGTTTTGCTTTGGTAAAGTTGGTTTTATTTTCGCACATTCGGATTCAGTATTCAATAGCCTTGTTAATCACACTACATTGGACATTCAGTGGACATTCACAAGTAAATATGCCATTAAAACAATATTTGCCTATTTTGATCGACTGTGAAAAATGTTGTAAGTTGACAATCGTTGGTTGTCAATATCATGTCGCTGCTTAAAATCCGCAAACATTAATTTATTGCACATTTATTGGAAAGTCTGAATGCATCAGAAGTCCGAATGTGCGAATATAAAACCAACTTTACCCAAGTATTTGTTTTCAAGGCCATTCAAATAAAATGTAACAACATCAGTAATGAAGAGACATATTTCATTGACAAATCCAATGTTTTTTATTTCTTAACATAGATTCAGCAAAACTTATCATGTTTTTCATTAAAGAAAAAAAAAATATTGGACCAATGGTGACCCTCTATACACAAATACAAATTACACATATTTCATTTTCTGATGATCTTCTCATTTGTCTGATGGCCGCTTACACAGTGACCGCAGAAACTCGTGAAGAACAGCATCTGTTAACAGAATATAGCCTACCAAAGATAGAAGACAGCATGTTCAACTTTTTATTCACGTTTCACGTATTAACATTGAACCAATAATATTTCTAAACAGTATAGGATTAGCAGCAGAGAACTGTATCAGTACGGCATGTCGATATTGTTTTCCGTACATAGTCAAGTTTGTTAACTGGTAGACTACAGCTTACCTCCAAATAGCAGCACTTTTCTCCGGTTCTTTCAGGATCGTGTAGGACATTAAATTCCTAGCCGGTTGTCGTCGCCATCTGTCAGTCTGCGATGTCACTTGATTGAACTGGTCAGAATTCCCAAGATTGAGCGATGTATTGCGCTTTCACTGTTTTATTAAATAAATTATACATTGCGACAAACAATATAATTCACCTGAAAACCCCTGAGTGACTGAGCGAGTGGGATTCAGACGAGGACCGTGACGTCAGCAGCTCTGATTGGATGAAGGAAGTGAGCAACAAAATCTGATTGGTCACAGACCAAGTTGAGACTTTTGAATTCCGAACGAAGTCTCAAGTTTAACCATAGACTGTAAAAAAAGATGGACGACGCGACGCCGCTTCCTTCCATTGTATTGAACTGAAGCCAAAATGGGCCATTGAATGGGCGCTGACACGTTACGCAATACGTCAAAAAAAAAAAAAGTTTGGAGCCTGGGCATGCGCAGAAGGAATCGTCAGTGGAGCCGGAGGCGGAGTCGCGGTATCAAACTTCCGCCCAGACGACTGCGTCATCATTCATGTATTTTAAATAGACTATAAAAATTATATACAATTTAAAATTCTACCTATAAAATAATAGGCTATTCTGTTTCTAGAGCAATAATATTTTTGAAACAGCGAATTCAGAAGATAAAATCAATATAATATGCCACTAGAAACAACTCTAAATCGTCAGAAATGGTCCTGCCATTTTAAATCAAGTTCAACTAACGTTACAGGAGATCGATTGCTGTAATTAGAGTAAGATGTCATTAGTTTTGTCCTGCTAATTATTATTTTATACCCATAAAAATAATAAGTAACTGCCAGATAACGATCACCTGCTTTTTCCCGACATGGTTAACATTAGGTGTGTTATCTTAACTAATAACATTTATTAATTAGCTTATAACGCCCACATTTAATGTGACTGAGAAAAGTTCAGTGATCCGTCAGATCCTGTAGGTCGGTTAGTACAGTTTACTGCTGAACAACTCATTTTGTTGGTGTTAAATAACAAAGAAATCGAAAAATAATAGTTAGTTAATACATCTTCAATCTCCCCTCGAAGCTCCGACAGTCCTCAGACAAGCTGTCAATCAACTTCGAATCATGACGACACGCCCCGTTTTTATAGCATCAAATTGCTAGCTAAAATCTAAATCATCACAAAAACGAACAATTGAATATATATCAGCGTGATAACAACTACCTTAAATGACCAAAACCATCTTTCAGAAAGTTTTATTTGAAACAGAATTTATTTTTAAGTTTTCACTGAAGTCTCATTCGACTGCATTGAGAGGGCGGGGTTTATGACCTGTACTGCATCCAGCCTCCAGGGGGCGATCAAAGAGCCCGCGGCTTCACTTTTCAGGACGTATGAGACACACCCGAGTTTAACCACTCAACAACATATTTTTTTTGCATGTAACGTTACTTGTGCTGCTGGTGTGTTGTTCAATATAGATTTGTGTGTACGATTGTGAAATGATTCTGCCAGTGTAAACTTATTAAACATTTACACATATTTGGAAATTGTATAGGCTACACTGCATATACTAAATGGGCTTTTAATGCATTAATCATACTGAAATAAATAAGCACAAGTAATATAATGAATTCCAAGGATGAATAAGTAAACTTAAAAAATATAATCAAATTTAACTTTAAATACAATACAACTTCAGGATATTAAATAATGTATTTAAAATAAATAAATAAATACTTTCAGTGCATTGTTACAACGATAATTTTCAGCACACTGTTAAAATATACTTCAAATATATTTTTATAAAGTGCAAATATACACACTTTTAAAAAATAAACTGACTTTCACTTCAAGTATATTTTTGTAAAATATATTTTTCTAAAATACACTAAAGTACAATCATTTAAAAGTGTGGTAAAAGTTGTATTGTGAAAATATGATTCTAATATACTTTTTATATATTTAAAGATAGTACATTTTTGTTAGTGCATTTGCAATGTACTATAGAAAAAGGGAATATATTTAAAATACAATAAAGTATACTTTTTTTTCACTAGGGTTTACAACCCACAGCTTCACAATTAATAGAGACGGTATAACTAATTCACACATGCAGTCGCTCTCATTATGTACTGGTACTGTGCACTTATTTATGATTTACAACGAGCAGAAATCTGTAAGAAATGTTACTAAACAAAGATACAATAACTGCTGAAAGTAAGCTGTTATGTCAGAGCACTCTTTCAATAGGAAACAATATCCCAACTTTATTAGTCAAGCATATTTACAGTACAAACCTTGAAAGTGAACTGAGGGCAAAAACAAAACAAAACTCAGAAACACAATAATCGTTCATTAATCATAATCGAGGTAAAATGTTCAATTAATTGAGGTTTTGATTTTAGGTCATAATCATCCAGCCCTAACTTAAGGCTACGTCCACACGAAGCCGGATCTTACCCTAAACCTATCTTTTTTTTCCCTCGTCTCAAAAAATATCTGCGTCCACACGAAACCACTGAAATGACTCAAAGTGATGTAGTATACATGCCAGACCAGTATGTGGCGCTGTAATTCTGCCGCAGAAATGCACTTAAAGCAGCGAAGAAGACTTGGAGCATGCTCATAAACCTTGCGCGCTGAATACAAACTTTAGCTAAGCTTAGAAATAACGTTTTATTTTGGTTCAGTAGCTTCTGCAGCACGAACGCAAGCATCCAGAGTCTGCTATTGCTGTTGTTGGTGCTGTTTTGTGCTGTTAGCGCGTCTGACTAGGGTCAACACGTGGGATGATGACATCATCGTTTCAGAAAATATACGGATTGCCCCGTCCACACGAAAACGCAAAGACGGCGTTTTCAAATTTTTCCACTCTGGGACCCGGTTTCAAAAAATAGCGGTTTCACCTTTTGAAAACGCCGGATCCTTGTGGACGAAACGCCTATCCGATAAAAAAAATTGTGCGGATTCACAGAAACGCGTCTCCGTGTGGACGGGGCCTAAATGTGCAGCTTCTCTCTGCTGTGGATCCTCTCATGTGTTTTCAGATGTGATGACCGGTTGAATCTCTTGTCACACTGTGAACACTTGTAAGGTTTCTCTCCAGTGTGGATCTTCTCATGTGTTTTCAGATTTGCTGACACATTGAATCTCTTGTCACAGTGTGAACACTTGTAATGTTTTTCTCCAGTGTGGATCATCTCATGCGTTTTCAGAGATGATGAACAACTGAATCTCTTGTCACAGTGTGAACACTTGTAAGGTTTTTCTCCAGTGTGGCTCCTCTCATGTGTTTTCAGAGATGATGAACGACTGAATCTCTTGTCACAGTGTGAACACTTGTAAGGTTTTTCTCCAGTGTGGATTCTCTGGTGTTTTTTTAATTCGCTCCCTGTAGTAAAAGTCTTCTCACACTCAAAGCACATGAACTCTCTCACACCAGTGTGTATTTTCTGATGCGCATGTAAATATTGCAGCAGTGAAAATCTCTTTCCACACACAGAACATGAATACGGTTTCTCCTTCATATGAACTGTCAGGTGTTTCTTCAGGCTTGATGCCCTATTAAATGTTTTCCCACACTGATCACATGTGAATGGTTTCTCTCCAGTGTGGATCCTCATGTGAATCTCAAGATTATAATTCTTTGTGAAATCTTTCCCACACTGATCACACTTGAACGGCTTCTCTCCAGTATGAACTCTCATGTGAACATCAAGGCTTTGTTTGGTTGTGAAATTGTTTCCACATTGTCTGCATACATACGGCTTCTCTCCAGTGTGGATCCTCTTGTGAATCTTAAGATCATATTTAGTTGTGAAACACTTTCCACACTGAGTGCAGGTTGTAGATTTCTTTGCTCTTCTTTTCTTTAAAAACGTCTTTTTAGTCTTTGAGTGACTCAAAGGTTTTTCTCCAGGTTTGACATGATGTTTCTCCTCCACTTCACTCAGTTCTTCACTTTCCTCCTCCTCTTTAATCATATCTGAAATGGAAGAAATAAAATAATTTTATTTTCAGTACATCAAAATAATCCAAAGAAAGAAATATACATATATACATAAAAGTGAGCCCTGATGTAATAGCAGAAACTAGACAACTGCTATAAAATATTATCATCACCTTGATGCCTTTTTATAAATTAATGAATGTTAAGTAATGTCCCTGAAACTTTTTATGAATGAGGATCATTGATCTTCAATTATTGTTTTTAAAACATTATAGACAAATCTCATGTTTCTGTAGTGAGAACTTCAAGATGGAGTAAGTAGATTTTAAAAAACACAGTTTGGAAGTTAGTTGGGTGACCCCAACATTAATCGCGTAACCAATCAGCATTAGGGGGCGTGGCTATAACATTGAGGAGAGAGAACGAGTAAGAGGGAGATTTGAGGGAAAAAAGCAATACAAAAGAGCTCAAACGAACATCACTAGAATCCTGCATTTATATGATAAAAGCTTTCCAGTGCTGGGTAAAAAAATATTAAATTAAATCATTATTTTGTTGTGCGTCAGCTGAGAGATCGCCTCTTATTTATCACAGACCAACGAATTTCTTATCAAACTGAGATGTTTCTTTCTTTTAGGTACGTCCGTGCGTGCCGCGAGATCGAGACACGTCCCACCCGCAAATGAAGCCAATACAATAAGCCTAGCCTACTTTGAGGAAACTATTCAATATTCCACAGAATGAATAGTCTTGTTTTATTTGTTATATATCATTATGTCGTTATATTAGAAACACCCTCGCAGCATTAACATTCTCAACATGAGTCAGGAGAAACTGTGCTTCTCTTTAGTTTACAGATTACATTGCAGGAGAATATTTGTTTTAAATGTGAATTGTTTGATTTAAAAAGTAGACATTTCATGTTTTCTTTAGACCTATGTTTTTTGTGTGATAATTATTCGCTGAGTTTCAGTTTACTTTTTAGACGTTTCAGACAGATTTAAAGACAAGATGAAAGCGCATTCTGTTTTTTTGGTTGTTTTTTCATTTTACAAAAGCAGAAGGTTTCGTTTTTACTGTGAGCATGCACACATAAAAGTAGACCATTTGTAGTTTGTGATGATGTCTTGCACTAATCTGTATCGCCAAAAATGACGGAGTAGGCCTATTTTAAGTTTCAGCTGTCATGAGGAAAAATCCACCAGAAAGCGCCGGCGCGATCGTCGGCCCGAGGGTCAAAAAACATAGTTTCATATTTATGTTTAAATATTAGACTATAGCCTAATATTAGTTTTTAATTTTCATTTATGTTGATTATGAAAAGTGAACAGTATGTTTAAGATAGGCTAATATGATGAGCAGTATGTCAGGAGACATGCAGTGGGTCAGACGTGATTTTCACCACTTCATTTTATAATAAGCCTTTCTTTAAAGTGAATTTCGTTTTGTATAAATTGTATCTTATTTTTAATCAATGTTTTATCAACCAATTGCCTGGATTTACTAAATAGGAAGAAAACCAAGAACGTCATAATTAATTGATAAGATATTGTTGGTCGAACAATATGTTTTAGTTGAACATTATCTGTAGACATACTGGAAACTAGCTGGAACCTTAAAATGGTCATTAATACCTTAATAGTCATTAAATGTTATACTGTTTAAGGTACTGAAGACTTTTATGCCCTTAAATTTATCTGAGCATGAGCGGAGTAAAATAATGAAAGTGATCAGCATGATTGATATTCAAAACGGTAATGCTGCATTGTACGGAAGAGGATTAGGGCCAAGCAATAATAAAAAAATAAAACCATTTTGAGAAAAAAAATCGTTAAATTTCGAGAAAAAAGTCGAAATAAAATGTTGAGAATAAAGTCATTAAATTACGAGAAAAAACTCGTTAAATTTCGAGAAAAAAAGTCGAGGTAAAATGTTGAGAATAAAGTCATTAAATTTGTTTTCGTAATTTAACGACTTTTTTCTCGTAATTTAATGACTTAATGGCTCAGTGAGGCCTCTAATGCCAGCAGGTTAATTTACACTTTCATAGCCCAGCATTTTTTTGCTGCACAAAAGGTATTCATAATATGCATTCTTGTGTTTGTGAAACATCAGTCACTAATAAAAAAAAATAGTTATGAAGAGCTTAAATATTATTAGAAATGTATTTTATGAAACATGAAAATAAAATTAGCCTTGTTTCAGTCTAGAAATGCACTAGAGCTAAAGCCATATTCTATTTCAAATCTGAAGATAATTTTGAGAAAACATCTAAAATGCTAACTGATGTTTATTGTCATCCTCTAAGCATCTATTCAGTGTCTCTATTGTTTTGGGGTTCAAACTGCCCCATTCAGTTTCAGTCTCTCCTGCACACATTCACAGCTCTCCGGCTTGGTTATGGCTCTAATTATAATTCTTTTGTCATTATTGAAATTACTGATGACTCTCTATTCACACTGTTTTTGTTTCTTCTCACTTCACCTTCTTTCAAACATTCAAATGAGCTTTACTATTCAAACAGATACATAAGGGCTAGCTAGCATGTTAGCACCCCATCAAAACACGACAATTTATGATTAAAACCATGTTTTTGCTTCAAACTCACTGTAACGCAAGTCGCGTGTTTAAAACAATCTTCTGTGATAATTTTTTGGCTTCAAAACAAAAAAAATGAGACAGAAAATATATTATTTTATATTATTCTGCACAGTGATACAGGCTATGTTGATTAGCATTGTGTTATAAATATAGACTATTATACTAAATATACTCTAATAAACTCTACCTGACATGGCTTGAAAACACAGATAATCTCTCTCTGCATTTTATTATCAAAGGGATTTCTGTCATATAATTAATGAAAGTATCACTCTTGCACTTTCTGCTCGAGGGTGCCCCCTCTGGCTTTTAGTATGAATGAAACAGACATAATACACGAGAGTGGTTAGAGCTCCATAATACTCACATCGCCACATGTAAGAGTAAAAATTGAATAAATATTACTGACAAAACATATGAGAATCTATAAATAATTCTCCAAATGTACACACTTTTGAACTAAAAGCCACGGGGGACATTGTTTAGTCAATCGCTTTCATGAAGACCGTCAGTATTTTTATCGTTGAATGCAGCTGAGGTTCATAATTCATATTAAAATATCGACTCACTTGGTGTTTCATTTTCATAACTTTCAAGACATTACTGTCACTATAAAGATTTTCAGACTAAAACAGACTCAAACCTGCCTTTTTTGTTGAAAACAAACATTTGTACTCATTTCAGTCTGACTGTTTAGAAATGTGCAGAAGTGTTTGAATCTTTCTAACATGAATGTTGTTCAGCATCATGACTGAATGAAGAATAAACACCAACCTCTTTGTTCTTCAGTATCTTCAGTGTGTTTCATTCTGCAGGGTTCTGGATCACTCATGTTCTCACTGTCCTCTTTAATAAACTCAGTCTTTGCAGATTTCAGCTCTTCCTGATGCTCTGATGGGAATATTCCAGCATTTATTGGGGAATTACAGTGGGAGGAGCTTCACTGATGATGTGATTATAGTGGGAGGAGTTTCATTGACTGTGAAACTAAGTGTGGGAGGAGCATCACTGATGATGTGACTGTGATGGGAGGAGCTGATCTGCCAAAATCAAACATATATCAGTTTGAGTTTGTTTTATAATAAATGACACTTGTAAGCATTTATGCATGTCTGTCTATTTATTGTAAAGTAACTGATGATAATTCGTAAATTATATTTATTGCTGATCCTAACATTATTCTGCTTCTTCATTCAACAGTCAGATATCAAGAAATACAAAAAAAGAATACAAGTAATGTAATGTCACTTCTTGCAATAATAAATAATGGTAAGAAAAACAGCTGAAAGCATAAAGTCTGTTGACAGCAATGAAATGAGCTTGAAGTGTCAATTTACAGCAGATCTGAAGACATCAGCATAATAAATGAGGTGAAAACAGGAACTATTGACATGAAATAAAGAGTGTTTTCAGCAGTTTCTCTGTTAATATTGATGATCCTCATACTATCAACACTCATTCAACAAAACATTCAGATCATCAGCTGAGCATCTCACTATAATATATTAAAATATATATTTTGTAGTACTTCATCTTTCAATCACTATGGCAAAAACTAACTTAATTTAGATTTTTTTTCTCCAGAAAAGAAGAAAAAGGATCTTATGTCATTTTACTTATCTAGCAAAAGCATCTAAGATTTTTCATATATATTTAGACTGAAAGCAAGACAAAAAATACTAAATAAGAAAAGCTTTTTTGTGTTTTTTTTTAGAAGGCAGCTGTCTGACACTGAGATGGTGAACGGGAGCAGATATCTTTCTTGGTGTGAACAGGCTTTAACAACAGAAAACTGGTTGCAGAAAATTAGCAGAAGTGGAACAGCTTAGAGTAATTTATTGATTTTAAAAACAACATGTTTAAAGAAACTTCCCTGTTCTATATATAATTACAATTAATTATATTTTTCATGATATACAACTCTCTGGTCAAGAGAGATTCTTGGATGTTGGTTTTATTGATCATTCTTAAAATTCTTAAAATCAGGCAGGATTGATTTGTTGGTTTGACTCTTTAAAGGTCAAACAGAAGAATTCACTATCAAAGGTTGGAAATGACTGCAGTAAAGTATTGGGTGTGAAATTGCCTGGGTTGCCAGATTTGTTTTTATATTCAGTAATCTGTTGCATGAAGCTGAACAAACTCTGAGTTTCACAATAGGTTTGGAGTTGACAAATCCAGATAAATCCAACCTGGTTTAGATCAGGATCAGATGTTTCACAACGCTCAGTATAAACCTTCTCTGTCAACTCAGGTTTAATCCAGAGTTTGCAAAGCGTGTGCATCTGAAAGAGTGATGAACAGCCAATCACACGGAACAAGGAGAACGTCAGTTTGATACACTTCTCGAGAGAGAGTCGCGCAATTCATGTCTCTTCTGAAGATTAAGAGATCTTTATGAAAAATATGAAATTAAACACATTTACAAAGCAGGAATAAACACTAGTGAAAATTTGAGAAAGAAAATATCTGACTATATCAATGCATGTGCATCAAACAAATATACTGAATAATTAATATAGTTTCACAAAAGAGCTCAAAAAAATACTTGTAAGCTTTATCTGTTTGAAAGATTTATATAATATGCATGTATTATATTTATTTTAATTTCAAAGCAAAGTTTAATATTGTCAATTACTATAATAGGCCTAATTATCATTTTTATTCCTGTTTCTATAAAAGTATGAATATGTAGGCTATCTTACAGCGACAATGATTTTGTCCTCCATTGTTGTTTTGGATTTCTGCCTCCTTCACTACTAAAGCAAGCTCCTGACTGGTTAAGGCAGTGCGAATTTGCGCCAAATTTACTAAAATATTTTTTAACTAAAATTTCAACTAAAATATCAATTTAAGTCTAGATTAAAGACACATCTCTTTAGTCTCTCTAAAATGTTTTCACTATAAACAGATTTAATTTGGAGATACAGGGGGAGTGGCTTTATTGCATCAGACACATGTCACTTACTCACAGCTGATTGGTCGAGTTTGGGTTTGTGATCTCTAACCCAGAATAAATCCTGCTCTGGAGCAGGTTAGCCGTGTGGCATAAGTTACCATAGCAATGAACCTCGCTAAAAACCAATCCACCTTCATGAGCCCGAAAAACCAGAGTTTGCTCAAACTAATCTTGAACTTACCTGGGTAGAAACTGAAACCGGCTTTGTGCAACAGGCCACAGGTGATAAAGAAAGCGACATATTCATTTCAGACCCTCCCCTCAGGATCTTTGTATAGGGTCCCTTTAGCTAAGACAAACAGATTTAATTTTTCAGTTGTACCATGTGCTATCCATTTGCTTAATTCAAAAAGGAAGAGGTAGGTTTTTTTTTATTATTATTATTATTTATTTCTAGGATATAGAAATTGGGCAATGTGCATGTTGATCCAGATGTTGCATCTTCTGAAGTCCTCGCAGGAGTTGGCGCCGTCTCTTCACAGGTGTTGGTCATCTGAGGTCTTCTTAAGAGGTTGGATCCAAACTGAAGCTGATGTACTCTCTAGTCACGGGCATCCCGAGATAAATCAGGAAAGCAAATGGAGAATAATTGTAGCTGCTGTTCATAACATTAAGTAAATATAGTCACTTGCAATTGATCTGATATTATTATGAGAATGCTTGGCTAAAGAGATGCGTCTTTAATCTAGATTTAAACTGATATTTTAGTTGAAATTTTAGTAAAAAAAAAAAAAAAAAAAAATTCGCACCGCATTAGCCAATCAGGAGCTTGCTTTAGTAGGCCTACTGACGGAGGCAGAAATCCGAAACAACAATGCTGTAAGATACATATTCATACTTTTATAGAAACAGGAATAAAAAATGATCTTGCTTGGAAGAAAGTGAGTGAGGAGGTCGGACAATCTGTTAAATAGTAAAAACGGTCTTTACTCGAGCTATAGGCTATATAAATATTGAGACTACACGCTTTTAATTGAGCTTATTCGCCGTATTTTACAACTACTTTCCCGCTGGCGAGTTGTGTATTTATTCAGAGGAAGTGTGTGGAAGAGTCTGGGACACATAAAGGAGCGGGAGAGCCCCTCTAGTGATGCGAATTCGCGTCTGTTGTGAAGTGAATTTCACGCGCGAATGAAGCGAGTAAACTCAAAATGTTCAAGCGTCCTACACGCGAATAGCGTGATTTATTCACGCATGTCGCGTCTGGTGTGAACAACTCATTAGCGGTTTGTTGTCACCATCAAGCTCAGGCTGCGATGCCACTTGATTGAACTGGTCAGAATTCCCAAGATTGAGCGATGAATTGAGCTTTCAGTGTTTTATTAAATTAATTAAATTAAGACTTTATACTTCACCTGAGTGAAGGGGATTCAGACGAGTGCCGTATTATGTAATATGTAATGTTACTTGTGCTGCTGGTGTGTTGTTTAATTTAGATTTGTGTGTGTGATTGTAACATGATTCTGCCAGAGTAAACTTATTAGATTTACACGTATTTTCAAAATGTAGACTGCACTGCATATATTAAAAAATTGGTTTTTAATGCATTAGTCACACATTTGAACACTTTCTGAAATAATTAAGCACAAGTAATAAAATGAATTCCAAGGATGAAGAGGTTGTTTGCAATCACGTGGTTCTGGTGACGCGCGAAATTCCGGTGGAGGGCAAGCAGTGAAAATTATAATGGAAGAGATGGAGAAAAGTCCTTTCTGTGCTGGTTTAGAAAGTTTTAAACAGAAAATCACAACATACGTTGGACATGATTCTTATGTTATGAAGAGGAGCGACTTTTTTACTGAATTGAAAGACTTGATTGCCATTGAGGAGGTAGATATAGAGAATGTGAAGCTGCCGTCACACCGTGTTCAGTTCTAGATTTGATTTGTTTATATCGCACTGCCTTTCTACTAGTGAAGTTATGGCAGTATTTTAATTTTCTGTCATGATTGTGAAAAATGTCACCATTGTTGGTCATTTATGCTGAATCGAGAATTGCAATAGGAACTCACTATCATTCGGGGAAAAAGACTGGACGGTGTAATAGCTACAATTTTAGTCTTGGTTGAGGAGACTAGGGTAAAGTTGGTTTTATATTCGTACATTCGGACATCCGTATTCAATAGCCTTGTTAATCACACTACATTGGACATTCAGTGGACATTCACAAGTAAATATGCCATTAAAACAATACTTGCCTATTTTTATCGACTGTGAAAAATGATGTAAGTTGACAATCGTTGGTTGTCAATATCATGTCGCTGCTTAAAATTCGCAAACATTAATTTATTGCATATTTATTGGAAAGTCTGAATTTATCAGAAGTCTGAATGTGCGAATATAAAACTAACTTTACCGAAGTGTTGAGGAGGTGAGGGAAGACGACTAGCAAATGTAATAATGTCACTAAATAAACACACTGCCTTTCACTCAAAATAATCACATACTTAGCTGAGTTTTGTATTTGGTTTTTGTGTAATAATTAACGTTAACGTTAACGTTTGCGAGTATGACTCACTTGCTTGTGAATGATTATAACTTGCACACAGCCACTTCAAACTGTTCACAAGCTTCTATGGGTTTAATTTTGGTTGTCAATTGTTGAGATTAATACAAAAATACAGCATGTCACTGTCTGTCCCCTGATCATGACCCTCCGATTCTCCTTCGTGGCCATATGGGAAAGTGAATATTTACAAAGACAACATTAAAACTACAGTTACATTTACACGCTTCCAACAAATAAATGCATCGACTTCTGTCAGCTTGTTAAACACATTTATTTTATTTGGACATTGAAGCAGCAGTGCGTGACTGTTTTCATGGTAACCACATCAACATGAACTGAGTTCTACAAAACTGAAGTGAAAACACAAAATTATCATTCAATAGGATAAAATAACTTCTCCTCCCTGCAAACGACAGCATAAAGAATGTGAATATTTAATCAAGTCAAAAACAAAAGGTAAGCAGGTATCCATATTCATTTCAGTATCAGCAGACGCAAAACGCTATAAAAGGCGACAACTTTTAAAGTAAAAAAAAAAAAATGAGTTATAAAAAACGGTATATGTTATGTAAACGATATAAACACTTTCTGGGTTCTCGATTTTATCGATTTGAGCAACCATAAACAACATGCGAATTTTGAGTTTTTATTAGGATATAGTAACATCACTCCCTGCCCTCCAGACTCATTCGCGCTGCTGCTGTGACATCATGTGCAAACAACCTATAAGTAAACAAAAAATGTAACTTTAGATACACTTAAGGATATTAAATAATGTGTTTTTAAAAAATCCTTTCAGTGCATTGTTAAAATGATCATTTTCAGCACACAGTGGATGTGCTGTGGTTCCTCTCATGTGTTTTCAGGGGATGTGACAGATTGAATCTCTTGTCACAGTGTGAACACTTGTAAGGTTTTTCTCCAGTGTGGATCCTCTCATGTCTTTTCAGATGTGATGAATCACTGAATTTCTTGTCACAGTGTGAACACTTGTAAGGTTTTTCTCCAGTGTGAATTCTCTGGTGTTTTTTTAAATCGCTCACTGTAATAAAAGTGTTCTCACACTCAAAGCACATGAACTCTATTACACCAGTGTGTATTTTCTGATGTGCTTTTAAATTTGCCAGCTGTGAAAAACTCTTTCCACACACAGAACATGAATGTGGCTTCACCTTTGTATGAACTCTCAGGTGTCTCTTCAGGTTTGATGCCCTATTAAATGTTTTCCCACATTGATCACATGTGAACGGTTTCTCTCCAGTGTGGATCCTCATGTGAATCTCTAGACTAGAATTGGTTGTGAAACTCTTTCCACACTGATCACATGTGAACGGTTTCTCTCCAGTATGAACTCTCATGTGACGCTCAAGATATTTAGCTGTGAAACTCTTTCCACACTGAGTGCAGGTTGCAGATTTCTTGGCTCTTCTTTTCTTTAAAAACGTCTTTTTAGTCTTTGAACGACTCAAAGGTTTTTCTCCAGGTTTGACATGATGTTTCTCCCCCACTTCACTCAATTCTTCACTCTCCTCCTCCTCTTTAATCATATCTAAAATGGAAAAAAAAAAAAAAAAAATATATATATATATATATATATATATATATATTTTTTTTTTTTTTTTTTCAGTACATCAAAATAATCCAAAGAGAGAAATATACATAAAAGTGAGCCCTGATGTAATAGCAGAAACTAGACAACTGCTACAAAATATTATCGTCACTTTGATGTCTTTTTATAAATTAATGAATGTTAAGTAATGTCCCTGAAACTTTCTATGAATGAGGATCATTGATCTTCAATTATTATTTTAAAAACATTATAGACAAATCTCATGTTTCTGTAGTGAGAACTTCAAGGTGGAGTAAGTAGATTTTGAAAATCACAGTTTGGAAGTTATCTCATTTAATCTCATTCATTTAATTACGTCAACGCAGCAAATTATGTGATAGGCTACTGGTCACAGAACATGCAAATAACTGCAAATTCACAGTCATAAAGTGCGAATTTGTATGCAATAATATCACTCGCAAATTTACATTTTTAGTCACCAATGTGACAGTTTCAGGCGCAGTCTGGAGCCCTGGCTTAGTTCACCCAAAAATGAAAATTCTGTCATTAATTAACCGTAAGACCCTCGTTCATCTTTGGATTATAAATTAAAATGTTTTTGATGAAATCTGATGGCTCAGTGAGGCCTCTAATGCCAGCGAGTTAATTTACATTTTCAGAGCCCAGTGTTTTTTTTTTTTTTGGTGCACAAAAGGTATTCTTAATATGCGTTCTTGTGTTTGTGAAACATCATCAGTCACTAAAATATTATTTTATTAGAATATTATTAGCTTAAATATTATTAGAAATGTATTTTATGAAACATCTTCATGAAAATATAATTAGCCTTGTTTCAGTCTAGAAATGCACTGCAGCTAAAGCCATATTCTATTTCAAATCTGAAGATAATTTTGAGAAAACATCTAAAATGTTAACTGATGTTTATTATCATCCTCTAAGCATCTATTCAGTGTCTCTATTGTTTTGTGGTGCAAACTGCCCCATTCAGTTTCAGTCTCTCCTGCACACATTCACAGCTCTCCGGTTTGGTTATGGCTCTAATTATAATTCTTTTGTCATTATTGAAATTACTGATGACTCTCTGTTCACACTGTTTTTTTTTTGTTTCTTCTCACTTCACCTTCTTTCAAACATTCAAATGAGCTTTACTATTCAAACAGCTACATAAGGACTAGCTAGCATGTTAGCTTAGCACACCATCAAAACACGACAGTTTATGAGATTAAAAAAGTTACTTAGTTCTGCTTTAACTCACTGTAACGCAAGTCGAGTGTTTTAAACAACCTTCTGTGATCTGATGTGGCTTCAGAATAATAGAGTTACTTCAGAATAATAAATGAGACAGAAAATACATTTTTTATAGTATTCTGCACAGTGATACAGGCTATGTTTCTGTCATTTAATTAATGAAAGTCTCTTTCTGCCCTCTGGCTTCCAGTATGAAAGTGCTCCATAATGCTCACATCGCAACATTTGAGGATAAAAATTGAATAAATATTACTTCTCTATATAGAAAACTGACAAAACATATGAGAATATATAAATATTTCTCCAAATGTACACTATTGAGTATTTTATACCGTCAGTATATTTTATACCGTCAGTATTTTTCTCAGTGCAGCTGAGGTTCATAATTCATATTAAAATATCGACTCACTTGGTGTTTCATTTTCATAACTTTCAAGATATTACTGTCACTATAAGATTTTCAGACTAAAACAGGAATTAAATACTGAAACTTCAAGTTTAGACCTTTTTAATGATGTAGTTTAGGTAATTACAATATTTTACACTAAAACTAACTTTGAACTAATGTAAACAAAGGACAAATTAGTGCGCCAACTTCCTCCTGCTGGTTAATATTTAGTTTGACCTGATGTTGACAATTAATATGAAAGTTTCTCAAACCTCCCTTTACTGACCATTTGTTGAAAACAAACATTTGTACTCATTTCAGTTTGACTGTTTATCTAAATGTGCAGAAGTGTTTGAATCTTTCTAACATGAATGTTGTTCAGCATCATGAATGAATGAAGAATAAACACCAACCTCTTTGTTCTTCAGTATCTTCAGTGTGTTTCATTCTGCAGGGTTCTGGATCACTCATGTTCTCACTGTCCTCTTTAATAAACTCAGTCTTTGCAGATTTCAGCTCTTCCTGATGCTCTGATGCTCATCTGATGGGAATATTCCAGCATTTATTGGAGAATTGCAGTGGGAGGGGCTTCGCTGATGACATGCTTGCAGTGGGAGGAGCTTCATTGACTGTGAAGTCCAGTGTGGGAGGAGCATCACTGATGATGTGATTGTGATGGGAGGAGCTGATCTGCCAAACATATATCAGTTTGAGTTTGTTTTATAATAAATGACACTTGTAAGCATTTATGTATGGAGAACCAAATCACTCAAAATGAAATAATTAAATAAATAATGAATTCAATAAAACAACAATTTAATGGAACAGTTTATTCTGAAATAATTAATGTATTTAATTAATAATTCAATTATTAAATAAATCAATAAATAAATGTATCTATTTTGTAAAATTCCATAAAAACACAACATTTATCGCTTAATATATTTCACAATATCCTCTTTCACACTGTTATTTTGTTCAAATATATATTTTTTCATAATTAAATGTGCTTTTTCAAAAAGCTGTTTTTCATAATAATATGCTGCATTTGTTACGAATGACAACTATTTGACGAATCATGCATTTCCAAAGCACGATTTTCCCAAAGATTCTTTTCATAATAATAGAGGGCATTTCACAAATGCCAATCAACTGGCAGTGGGCTGTGCTTGGCGCTAATTGGTTTAAAGATGGAGAGCGGACAGACAGGACAAATCGATCTTCGAGTGGTTGATGACATGTTGGTGACATTATGCTGCGTTCACGACACCTCATATTTACCGGAATGTTGAAATGACAACACGTGACGTTATATTCGGAGCTGTTTACGTCCTTTTGGTCCTTGGACTGGGAATTATGTGTTTCCATGGCACCACTATCAACGCCTAAATAAATCTACTGCATAGATCTACAGCGGCATAGACGTTGGAACGGGGGGCGGGGGGTATATATATATATATATATATATATATATATATATATATATATATATATACATATATATATACCTTGGTCTGTTTAAATACTCGATTCTGATTGGCTGGAAGGTGTGCAGTAAAACCGTTTAATGCACAGGTAGTTCCAGTCTGTTTGATTACAGATCGAAATTAATCCGCCACTATAAACATTGGTAACCATAGTAACACAGTTACGCTTGCAATCTGAGTGAGAGGCATATATGAAAGCGTTTATTTAGGTAGGCTAAACGGATGATTTTTGCATATCGTTTCATTTGCATGGTGGTGAATATGGCAATTTTAAGAAATGGGTCCAGGCACAAGATGAAATAGAAGACTTGGAGAAGACGTTGAATGACAAAAAGCAGCACAAAGAATTAACACCGGCAGAGCAAGACCGAAGACGAAAAAGATGAGGTCAATACGAAAAAGACAACTTGGGCAGTTAACTCTTTCAGTGACTTTTTGCGCCAAAGACAGAACAATTGTGATGTGGAGACCTACTCTGCTTCTCTTTTACATGAGACATTGCGGGAGTTTTATGCCTCTGTTCAGTCTACCGCTGGACGTGCTGCAAGTTTGATGTGTCTCAGAGCAGGTATAAACCGTGATTTCTTTTTTATTATTATTATTGTTTTCATTTAATTTAATGCATTTCAATAAATGTAATGTGTCTTTATATTTATAGTAAACGGAGACGCCGGTTTTATTTCACACTCTACATAATTAGTAATGTAAATAAATTATATGATTAGTTAAAATAAAGATTGCCTTGTCACTGTCAGTGTTGTCTGTCATTCATAAATAATTTTAATAAATTCATTAAAGAATCATTAAGTTAGCCTATGTTATCTAAGTTATATGCTTAAGCAACGAGGGGATTTAGACTGTTAAAGAAGAGACGCACACAGGTAGCCTATCGCGCACGCATCTCTCTCTCTCTCGCTCTCTCTCTGATCTTTCTCATTCAGTTCTCTGACTCATTCTTTTAATAATGAATTTAAATAAATGTGATAATTCGTTAAAATAAAAGCAATCCGATGGCTCTACTTTAAAGCGGAGTGCTAGAACTAACGAGCCGTAACTTAAGAAAATAACCGTCATTTTTACCCGTCTGTTAAAAATTACACTGTAAACATCAGTTACAGCTTTAACTTGTTTTTAACTTGGCAAATAACCAAGGTATAAGCGGGATAATCCACTGAAGTGTATATATATATATATAAACGGAAAACAAAAAACAACGAAAAAAACAGCTGGCTGACCCCTTTTCCCCACCCTTCTAGGGGTCAGCCAGCTGTTTTTTTTCGTTGTTTTTGTTTTCCGTTTATACAGAATCTGAATTAAAATGTGTTTGATTTAAGCCTACATTTCAAAATTGTGTGTCATAAAATTAAATCGCGCATACAGCTCAACTAACTTGATCGTTATAAAGGCGAGTGGATGATAGCCCTGAAGACGCCTAGCAATGATATACCTTTAGTGGTAGTATATCTTTAGTTAAGTTATACCTTAAGAGTCTTCGTAGCGCGCTAAGAGACAATGTTATCGGGAAACGCAGCCCAGGTATGATACGTTTCATGCGTAACGGAGATTCCAAAGCGCTCTTCTTTGGTCAGAACCATGGAGAGCGATCGCGGATAGGTCTGTCCTATGCACCGAAACTTTTAACAATGCAACAAAATATTTAAAGAGCATCAAGCTATTAAAATCTATATTATGTATACGCACAGATAATATAAAAGTATGCTATATTAGTCAATATTTTTTATTAGGTTAAGCAGTGATTGGATAACGTTTTTTTTTTTTTAATTTAACAATCCCGCCCCCCTCTCACAATATTTCCCACGTCCCTGTACAGCGGTCAGGTGGTACGGCGGCCACGTGGTGCATGTAGGAGCTTTCAGAAAACTCCCAACTTACAAGCTGTAATTACGAGCTCTACGGGGGACATGAACGTTTTTTACAGGCTAGAATCTCGCAACTACAAGAATTACGGGGCTGCGTGAACGCACCTTTAGTCACGGAACGTCATGTTTCACTGTCATCACGTTTTTTCTCCTCATTAAAATTAAATGATCAGCAATGATGTGTATCAAGAGCGGGGACACGTTTGTGTGCATTTTGTTTTGTGATTACACCGGAAAGAATAGACCCTGCGCAGCGGCATTAGCGATAGATTGACGCACGCGCTCGTCTGTTGAAGACTGCACGAACCAAAATAGAACGTTCCGCCACTGAAAACAGCAGCAACGAACACTCAGCATATCAAAATCAACACATCCCTGCACAAGATTGCCTCTTTTTAACACAAATTAATGTCAATTGGATAGGTTTCATTTGCATTAGGTATATATACGTACAGTGAGATTTAAAAAAAAAAAAAAAAGTGGTAGGGACAATATCGACCCTGGCAATGTGGTGGGGACATCATATGTCCTACCTGCAAATTGTACCTGTCACATTACTAACTTACTCATTTACAAGAACTCTGCGTTAAGTTCTGGTAAAGTGTTCCATATGTAGGCTAATCATCAATTTCTAGATTTATTTAATGCACTTATTTCCATTAGCAGATCCCTTATGTCGTCTGATCCAGATACCAGAGCATCACCAAACAAAACATTCCCTTCTACTTCATCTGCAAATGAAAACACTGCGTTTTTAACTTGATAAAGTCCTTCAGCCATATTCATTCCCAAGGCTTGTTCCAGATGCATCAGCGCTGTACAGGCCGATAGCAGAATGCGTTTGGAGAGCATGTGACTCGTTATGCTTTTGAATCGCTTTTGCGGTATGTTGATGTCATAGTATGACAGTCATACACCGATTGGCCTGCATAGTGCCGAATGCCGATGCATATCAAAGAGCTTAAAACTTAATGTATATTCTTTGTGCATATCGAACGTTCAGTTCACCACGCCAGACCTAAGTAATTCATCCAAAAGGATTAGCCAATTAGCGCCAAGCACCGCCCACTGCCTGTTGATTGGCATTTGTGAAATGTCCTCTATTATTATGAAAAGAATCTTTGGGAAAATAGTGCTTTGGAAATGCATGATTCGTCAAATAGGCGTCATTCGTAAAAAATGCAGCATATTATTATGAAAAACAGCTTTTTGAAAAAGCACATTTAATTATGAAAAAATATATATTTGAACACAATAATAGTGTGTGAAAGAGGATATTGTGAAATATATTAAACAATAAATGTTGTTTTTATGGAATTTTACAAAATAGATAATTGTATTTATAATTTAATTAATAATTAAATTAATTATTTAATTAGGCTATTTCAGAATAAACTGTTGCATTAAATTGATGTTTTATTGAATTCATTATTTATTTAATTATTTCATTTCGAGTAATTTGGTCCCCCATATTTATGCATGTCTGTCTGTTTATTGTAAAGTAACTGATGATAATTCGTAAATTATATTTATTGGTGTTATTCTGCTTCATTATTCAACATATAATAACATATAATAACATAACATATAATTTCAATTTCAAAACAAAGTGTAATATTGTCAATTTACTATAATAGGCCTAATTATATGAATATGTCATGAATTATTCATAATTTGATTTATTTAATATAAATATAATGAATAGTTAACAGGAAAGGTTGAGCAATTTTGTCTCTAAAATGTTTTCACTATAAACAGATTTAATTTGGAGATACAGGGGGAGTGGCTTTATTGCATCAGACACATGTCACTTTACTCACAGCTGATTGGTCGAGTTTGGGTTTGTGATCTCTAACCTAGAATAAATCCTGCTCCGGAGCAGGTTAGCCGTGTAGCGTAAGTTACCATAGCAACTCCGCTAAAACCCAATCCACCTTCATAAGCCTGAAAAACCAGAGTTTGCTCTAACTAATCTCGAACTTACCTGGGTAGAAACTGAAATGGGGTTTGTGCAACAGGCCACAGGTGATGAAGAAAGTGACATATTCATTTCAGACCCTCCCCTCAGGATCTTTGTATACGGTCCCTTTAGCTAAGACAAACAGATTTAAATTTTCAGTTGTACCATGTGCTATCCATTTTCTTAATTCAAAAAGGAAGAGGTAGTTTTTATTTTATTTTATTTTATTTTGTTTATCTTAATGTGCAGTTAATGATGTGTATTTCTCTTTTATGTGGTGTGAATAATCCATCATGCCACTGAAGAAATTGCCCTTGAGTGGTACAATAAAGTTTTACAATACAATAAAATACAATATTCAATTCAATTCACATTTATATGTATAGTTCTTTTCACAATACATATCGTTTCAAAGCAGCTTTACAGAGAATGCATGTCAACATTACAATTTAAAGAATGCAGTTAGCTAATAATGTAATAATTTAGGCAATTACTTTACAAACACTGTTAGCAATTTAATTGAAGGTACAAACAATAAGCTCCTGGAAAATTAATTGCATATTAACAATAATTAGGATATAGAAATTGGGCAATGTGCATGTTGATCCAGATGTTGCATCTTCTGAAGTCCTCTCAGGAGTTGGCGCCGTCTCTTCACAGGTGTTGGTCATCTGAGGTCTTCTTAAGAGGTTGGATCCAAACTGAAGCTGATGTACTCTCTAGTCACGGGCATCCCGAGATAAATCAGAAAGGCGAATGGAGAATAATTGTAGCTGCTGTTCATAACATTAAGTAAATATAGCCACGAGCAATTGATCTGATATTATTATGAGAATGCTTGGCTAAAGAGATGCGTCTTTAATCGAGACTTAAACTGATATTTTAGTTGAAATATTAGTAAAAAAAAAATTTAGTAAAAAAAAAAAAGATTTTAGTAAATTTGGCACAAATTTAATATTGCATTTGTATTTAATATTGGGGGCATTCAAGTTATTTGACATTTTTTTTATTTATTTTTTATGCAATAGTTACTTTCCCTGGTAAATAGTTACTTTTATAATGATGTAACTCAGTTACTAACTCTGTTACTATTTGTGAGAAGTAACTAGTAACTATAACTAATTACTTAATTAAAGTAATGTGCCCAACACTGGTGAGGAGGTCGGACAATCTGTTAAATAGTAAAAACGGTCTTTGCTCGAGCTGTAGGCAATATTGAGACTACATGCAAAAAAGCAGGCAAATTGAGTTTATTGGCCGTATTTTACAACTACTTTCCCGCTGACGAGTTGTGTATTTATTCAGAGGAAGTGTGTGAAAGAGTCTCTCATGACACGAATTTGTGTCTGTTGTGAAGTGAATTTCACGCGCGAATGAAGCGAGTAAACTCAAAATGTTCAAGCGTCCTACACGCGAATAGCGTGATTTATTCACGCATGTCGTGTCTGGTGTGAACAACTCATTAGCGGTTTGTTGTCACCATCAAGGTCAGGCTGCGATGCCACTTGATTGAACTGGTCAGAATTCCCAAGAATGAGCGATGAATTGAGCTTTCAGTGTTTTATTAAATAAATTATACATTGCGACATTATACTTCACCTGAGCGAGGGGGATTCAGACGAGTGCCGTGACGTCAGCAGCTCTGATTGGCTGAAGGCAGAGAGCAACAAAATCTGACCAAGTTGAAGAGACGTTCAAACCGGGGGTGTCTCATCCGTCCTGAAAAGTGAAGCCGCAGGCTTTTTGATCACCCCCTGGTGGCTGGATGCAGTACAAGTCATAAACCCGCCCTCTCAATGCAAACGAATGGCACTTGTCAAAATAACAAAAAATGAATTACACTTACAATAAAATTTTCCAAAAGATGGTTTTGGTCATTTAAGGTAGTATTAATATATATTCAATAGTTCGTTTTTGTGATCAGTTTGATTTTTGCTAGCAATTTGGTGCTATAGAAACGGGGCGTGTCATCATGATTTACAGTTGATTGACAGCTTCTCTGAGAACTGTTGGAGCTTCGGGGGGAGATTGAAGATAAATAAATAACTATTATTTTTCGATTTCTGTGTTATTTCTCACTGACAAAAGGAGCTGTTCAGCATTAAACTGTCCTAACCGACCTAAGATCTGACGGATCACTGAGTTTTTTTTCAGTCACATTAAATGTGGGCTTTATAAGCTAATTATTAAATGTTATTAGCCAAGATAACACGGCTAATGTTAGCCATGACGGAAAAAGCAGGTGATCATTATCTGACAGTTACTAATTATTTTTATCGGTATAAAATAATAACTATCAGGACAAAACTAATCCTACTCTAGTTAATTAAAGAGCACTGTCTACAGCAATCAATCTGCTGTAAAGTTAGATCAACTTGACCAAGGTTTCAAAAATATTATTGCTCTAGAAACAGAATATTATTTTACAAGTATAATTTTAATTTGTGTATAATTTATATATTTAAAATACATCAATTACGATATGTTGTTTTGACCTAGTTATTAGTAATTTAGTTTAAAAATGAACAATGTGCATTAATAAACATTCAAATAGATGTAAATTCCTTATTGCCAGATGTAATTAAGCCATCGTTTAAGCCAAATGAAAAAGGGAGGAGGAAAAGAAAAATATAATAAACAATAGATAAAACAAATAGGTGATCTGATCTTGATGACGCAGACGTCTGGGCGGACGTTTGATACCGCGACTCCGCCTCCGGGCTCCACTGACGATTCTTTCTGCGCATGCCCAGGTTCCAATATGTCAACGCCCATCATCGTCCGTTTTACCCTCGGTTCATTACAATGGAAGGAAGCGGCGTTGCGTCGTCCATCTTTTTTTACAGTCTATGGTTCAACCCCTCAACATATGTGTTACTTGTGCTGCTGGTGTGTTGTTTAATATAGATTTGTGTGTGTGATTGTAACATGATTCTGCCAGAGTAAACTTATTAGATTTACACGTATTTTCAAAATGTAGACTGCACTGCATATATTAAAAAATGGCTTTTAATGCATTAGTCATACATTTGAACACTTTCTGAAATAATTAAGCACAAGTAATAAAATGAATTCCAAGGATGAAGAGGTTGTTTGCAATCACGTGGTTCTGGTGATGCACGAAATTCAGGTGGAGGGCAAGCAGTGAAAATTATAATGGAAGAGATGGAGAAAAGTCCTTTCTGTGCTGGTTTAGAAAGGTTTAAATGGAAAATCATATCATATGTTGGACGTGATTCTTTTGTTATGAAGAGGAGCGACTTTTTTACTGAATTGAAAGACTTGATTGCCATCGAGAAGAAAGATATAGAGAATGTGAAGCTGCCGTCACACCGTGTTCAGTTCTAGATTGATTTGTTTATATCGCACTGCCTTTCTGCTGAAGTTATGGCAGTATTTTAATTTTCTGTCATGATTGTGAAGAATGTCAACATTGTTGGTCATTTATGCTGAATCGAGAATTGTAATAGGAACTCACAATATCAATCGGGGAAAAAGACTGGACGGTGTAATAGATACAATTATAGCCTTGGTTGAGGAGGTGAGGGAAGACGACTAGCAAATGTAATAATGTCACTAAATAAACACACTGCCTTTCACTCAAAATAATCACATACTTAGCTGAGTTTTGTATTTGGTTTTTGTGTAATAATTAACGTTATGTTTGCGAGTATGACTCACTCGGCTTGTGAATGATTTTAACTTGCACACAGCCACTTAAAACTGCTCACGAGCTTTTGTGGGTTTAATTTTGGTTGTCATTTGTTGAAATAAATAAAAAAATATAGCATCTGTCCCCTGATCGTGACCCTCCGATTCTCCTTCGTGGCCATAGATATTTACAAAGACAACATTCCAACAAATAAATGCATCGACTTCTGTCAGCTTGTTCAACATTTTATTTGTACATTTTCTACCATATGATGGCTGAAGCAGCAGCATGTGCCTGTTTTCATGGTAACCAGATCAACATTGTGAATGGAATTCTACAAAACTGAAGTGAAAACACCAAATTATCATTCAATAGGATAAAATATCTTCTCCTCCCTCCAAACGATAGCATAAAGAATATGAATATTTAATCAAGTCAAAAACAAATAAGCAGGTATCCATATTTATTTAGATGCAAAACGCTATAAAAGGCGACAACTTTTAAAGTAAAAAAATGAAATCAGTTATAAAAAAAACGGTTTAAGTTATGTAAACGATATAAAACACCTTCTAGGTTCTCGATTTTAACGATTTGAGCAATCATAAACAACGCAAAAACATGCTGTGACGTCATGTGCAGTAAACTTACTCAAATTTAACTTTAGATACACTACACACTTTGCAGTTGTTTTTCATTTGAATTCTAATCTAAAGATTTAATTTCAAGATTTAAAGCAAAAACAGAACGGTCTGACTATCTTTGTAAAATTATATACCACCACACACACACATAATAATAATCGAAATGTTTCTGAAGACAATAATTCCTATTAGAGATTAATTCATAACCCCTCACCCCCAATTCAATATTTATTGCATAGATTAATTTTTTTAATCTAGAATCTCACTGTAATCTTGGAATTAATCTAGATTAAAATGGTTCATTTAAATTCTGCCGAAAACATTCAGAATATGTATGCTACCCAAATAATGACTAAAAGTAATCTGCCATTTTGTCCGACAAAGCAGTCAGGCGTTAGAAGATTAACCTCGGTGGAGTTAAACTTGAAAAATTGTGTATATTGACATCTTTCCGCGTTTGAAACAACATTCATTCTCATGTTCATTCATGTTCATTTATAGCATCAAATAAACTAGTAGTAAGAGATAATCGGTTGATCTCTTGAGCTGAGGCCCTACAGCAATCTGTCACGACCATGGTCACGACACATTAAAGAGCAACAAAACGGTTTTATTGTTTGAATTTCTTAAAAAACTACAGTTTTAAAGCTGGGACTTTGTTTAATATCATAAGTAACCTGCTCTGTCTTGTCTGTCGACGTGTTGTCAGTGTCCTCTTTGCTCCGTGATGCATTATCACTGTGTATGGAGTGACAGCGCCAGGGCTTGTCGGACAAAGCAACAGTAACTAAGGGGGGGCGGGTCTTTGCGAAGGGTCAGTTCGGCTAGGTATACATCCGCGCTAAAATATCAAGGTGAAAGTCATCATAGCTTGCGTAGTGTAGACCCAGCTCCCAACCCAACTTTGAGAATAGATTAACGCTGATATTTTTTTTATCGCCCGATAAGAGTCTCAAGTTAACGCAGCACGTTAACGCCGATAACGGCCCACCACTAATATTTATATTTGAAGACCTCAGATGCAAAAGCCTCTAAGTGCCATCTTGTAATGAATCGTCACATAGGCTGGGATCCATTTGCATGCTTTATAGAACAGAAGGGTAGTCGTACAGGCAGGGTAAATCAGGAGCAGACAGCTATAACACAGGGCAGGCAGAATCGTAGTCAGAACAGGCACTAGTCGGGGGCTGGCAGCAAACACTCGCAGAACAGAATACAAAGCACAGGTCAGGGATAGGCAGCAGAGGTTCGTAGACGATAAACAACAGGTTCAGCAACGGGTAATCAGACAGACAGAATAATAACGCTCAGAATTGTACACCACACTCTAAAAAATGCTGGGTTAAATATGGACAAAACCAGGTATTGGGTTGTTTTCACCCAGCCATTTTTTTTAAACCAATGTTGGATTTATTTTTTTATCCAGCAATATATTATAGTAAAAGGCATGTTTTTACTCACCCTCAAATAGGGGCAAATTTGTGGGGTATTTTAAGCTGAAACTTGACCAGACCAGAGACTTATATTACATCTTGTGAAAGAGGGCATAATATGTGTCCTTTAACCCAACCTGCTGGGTTTGTCCATATTTTACCCAACTTGGGTCGTTTTAACCCAGCATTTTTTTAGAGTGCATGGCAATACAAGACCTCACTATTGACAGTGGGCAACGTGAATCCTTAAATAGTCCAGTAAATGAGCTACACCTGGCAGGTGATTAGTCCGGGATGAAGGCTGATGGGAAATGTAGTGAAAGAATGTCAATACTCAGGTGAAGGTTCCCTCCGATTGCCAGAGGAGGGAGCTACGGAATTCATGACGCATCTAATATTCTCGTATGTTTATAGCTCGTATGTTTAGGTTCAGTAATTTCACTTTAATGACAATTAATAACTGAACATAAACATACAAGCTTGATAAAAATGCTCATTTTCGAAGAGAATTTCAGATGGCACTTTTGCATCTGAAGTCTTCATTTTCTTCCTATATTTCGAGCATCGTGAACAGTGAGCTGCTCTGCCTGCTACATAATTTTCTCCTTTTCGCGTCCGTCTTCAGCGTCTCGGGCCTCTTGTTAACGGCCGTTTACAGACTCAGACATGATGTAGGCTATTTACCTTTATCACTGTCCCAGTAGCTCCCGAAAATAACATAAACAATTAAAGCAAAAATACAGTACAAAGACTGGAGAAATGTAATGTTCTCTTAAATCGGCAAGTTAGGAGCTACTTTTAGCTTTAAGATGTTTTGTGAATGTGTAAGAAATGTTACTAAACAAAGATAAAATAACTGCTGAAAGTGAGCTGTTATGTAGGATCACTCTTTCAATAGGAAACAATATCCCACCTTTATTAGTCAAGCATATTTACAGTACAAACCTTGAAAGTGAACTGAGGGCAAAAAAACAAAACTTGTAATCGAGGTAAAATATTCAATTAATTGAGGTTTTGATTTTAGGTCATAATCGTCCAGCCCCAGGGACGGATCTAGAAATTTTTTTATAGGGTGGCAAAGGGGTGGCATGAGGTCTATGAGGGGTGGCAACACCAAAGCAAGCGCTCATGCATAGTTTTTAGAGATTTATGGCCTGACATACACAATTGTGTTCACAAACATTGCATTACCAAAATAAATAACAAGATTTCAATATCCATCATGGCACCAAGTAAAGGCACTATATGAAAAACATCAACAGATTTAAAATGAGTCTGAGCTTGTATCACTAAAGGAGATGAGCAGTTTTATTTTTTTTGCAAACAATTTTTGAGTTTCTGTTCTTAACAGAGGTGGGCATGTCTGTGTGTGTTCACCCAGAACAGCCTATCAACTACATACTCTAGCAACACCCCAGCAATTGCAGCAAGAGCCTAGCAACCACCCAGAATCTCCTAGCAACCACCTTGCAACACTTTAGCAATCACCCAGAACATCTATATTCTGGCCTAACTGACCAAACTATTTATGTTTTTTAAACAAGACTTTAAGTTGGCTTTATGACAAGCCAGCATAAATTTGTCTTTCAAACTTTTAATCTATTTAAAATGAAACAGTTCAACATTTTCTTACAACTGTAAACAAAATCTCAGAACTATGCACCAACTTGTACAAACCTCAAACTTCCAGGTCAAAATAAAATGTTTTAGTCAAAAACTTATTCTTGTCTGACAAAATCAAACTTTGGCCTCAGATGACACACAAAACTTAACAAATACACAGACTACTGCACTGCCCAGTGAACACTAGTGAGATCAATTCATGTAACACTGTAACAAAAATACCGCTTACTGGGATTCAGGAATTATTTTGCAGCTCACTGTCTACTACACTATACAAAAATAAATTTACAGATACAGATACAGATTCATTTTACTATTGTAAATTGATCTGGAAGTAGATATGTACAGTATGAACTTGGTATGCACCACAATACAGTATGCTGTCAATTACAGTAAAACTAAATTCAGCATCCTCTGCACATTTGGCCAAATTTTATTACAGTATATAAGGTACTATAGCAGTGTATTGGTCTTCTGACACAAGACAGTCATCTCTCAGTTCTGCAAAAATACAGTATAACAAATGGCTACAGAGAAAGTTGACAATCACAAGTTTGAGGGTGTACAGCGTGCTACAGTTTACTGTACATAATGAAATTTCCCTCATTTAAAGTACTGGCAGCTACTATGTAAGTTTAAAACCCCTGTAAATTATTCATTCAGCTCTCTCTCAGATTTTGACTGGTGTGTCATCAGTTTTGCTATCTAATGTAGTCATTGTTAAACGTTTTGAGAAATGAGTCTTTGTTTTGAGAACTGAACGAAAGGTTTGGGAAACTGGGCCAACTGAATCACTTATAACGTGTTAGCAATCGAGAAAAGCTAAAATACATTTAGATTCTTACCTAACTAGTTTCTGTGATCGGGATCTTCTTATTGATTTCATGTTACCGTTTCGTCGGATGACAAAAATACCTTTATCCATGATGAAAGTGGAAAAAATTAAGAAAATTCGAGGACTTCTGAGTTAGCCGAGAAGCAGTAATTTTCCGATTCACGAACAAATGGAAAACAATTCATAACTGAACTTGGCTGCGCTGTGTTTTTGACTCCCAAAGAACCGGTTCATAAAAGTCATTTGTTAATGAAGCTGACTACACTGGGCGCGCTGCGTGCGCGTGCAACCGTCATGCAGCTTATTGAAAGACGTGTTTTCTTGCCATTATTTTGCAATACGTTGTCTTTTTTATGTCATCACATTGAAGCGCCGCTGCTGAAAAGCAGTAGTACTTGAAACACTGCTAACATTTATATTTTATTCTCTGATAATTTTGGGGTGGCAGACGGGGTGGCAAAGCTTTTTCTTAGGGTGGCAGTTGCCACCCCGTGCCACCCCGGTAGATCCACCCCTGTCCAGCCCTAACTTATGTGTACAGCTTCTCTCTGCTGTGGATCTTATCATGTGTTTTCAGATGTGATGACTGATTGAATCTCTTGTCACAGTGTGAACACTTGTAAGGTTTTTCTTTAGTGTGGATCCTCTCGTGTGCTTTCAGAGATGATAAATAACTGAATCTCTTGTCACAGTGTGAACACTTGTAAGGTTTTTCTCCAGTGTGAATCCTCTGGTGCAGTTTTAAATCGCTCACTGTAATAAAAGTCTTCTCACACTCAAAGCACATGTACTCTCTCACACCAGTGTGTATTTTCTGATGTGCTTTTAAACTTTGCAGCAGTGAAAAACTCTTTCCACACACAGAACATGAATGTGGTTTCTCCTTCGTATGAACTCTCAGGTGTCTCTTCAGGCTTGATGCCACAAGAAATGTTTTCCCACATTGATCACATGTGAACAGCTTCTCTCCTGTATGAACTCTCATGTGAGCATCAAGACTTTGTTTGTATGGAAATTTGTTTCCACATTGTCTGTGCATACATACGATCTCTCTCCAGTGTGAATATTCATGTGAACATCAAGATGTTGTTTGGTTGTGAAGCTCTTTCCACACTGATCACATGTGAACGGTCTCTCTCCTGTATGAACTCTCATGTGAACCTCAAGAATACCTTTGGTTGAGAAGCTCTTCCCACACTGATTGCATGTGAACGGTCTTTCTCCTGTATGAACTCTCATGTGAATCTCAAGATTACATTTGTACATGAAACTCTTTCCACACTGAGTGCAGGTTGCAGATTTCTTTGCTCTTCTTTTCTTTAAAAATGTCTTTTTAGTCTTTGAGCGACTCAAAGGTTTTTCTCCAGGTTTGACATGATGTTTCTCCTCCTCTTCACTCAGTTCTTCACTTTTCTCCTCCTCTTTAATCATATCTAAAATGGAAGGAAAAATAATTAGTTTTATTTTCAGTACATCAAAATAATCCAGAGAGAAATACACATATATACATAAAAGTGAGCCCTGGCGTAATATCAGAAACTAGACAACTGCTATAAAATATTATCATCACTTTGATGCCTTTTTAATTAATGAATGTTAAGTAATGTCCCTGAAACTTGCTATGAATGAGGATTATTGATATTCAATTATTATTTTGAAAACATTATTGACAAATCCCATGTTTCTGTAGTGAGAACTTCAAGATGGAATAAGTAGATTTTGAAAATCACAGTTTGGAAGTTAGTCCACCGACACCAACAACAATTGCGTAACCAATCAGCATTAGGAGGCGTGGCTATAACATCGAGAAGAGAGAACGAGTAAGAGGGAGATTTGAGGAAAAAAAACAAACAATACAAAACAGCTCAAACGAACATCACTAGAATCCTGCATTTATATTATAAAAGCTTTCCAGCGCTGAGTAAAAAAATATTAAATGAAATCATTATTTTGTTGTGCGTCAGCTGTGATAAACAGACATCCACTCTCATTACTGTGTAACAGTGGCCAGACAGAGTTGAGCAGGTAAACCACTTCACACTGACCACTGCTAGAGAATGAGGTGTTTAGCGTCATTGTTAGTGCTCTCGCCTCGCCTGCCAGCAGTGATCGGCCGGGGTTCAAGACCGACTCTGAGCAACATTGGAGTGTCAGTTTTGGAGGCGGAGCAATGAAGAGAGGGGTGGGTTTGTTTGGGTTGATTTCTAATATCAACAATGTCCAATCTACTTATCCCATCTTGAAATATATTTGAGCAACAGCACAATAATCTAACATAATATAAGCATTTAAAAAATATACAATAGTTCCATCATTTTAATACCAATTTTTAGATTTATATTTATTTTACCAAAAGCTTTTTCATTATTAAAGGGTTAGTTCACCCAAAAATGAAAATTCTGTCATTAATTACCGTAAAACCCTCGTTCATCTTTGGAATTATAAATTAAAATGTTTTAGATGAAATCCAATGGCTCAGTGAGGCCTCTAATGCCAGCGAGTTAATTTACACTTTCAGTGCCCAGCGTTTTTTTTGTGCACAAAAGGTATTCATAATATGCGTTCTTGTGTTTGTGAAACATCATTAGTCGCTAATAGAAAAATAGCTTAAATATTATTAGAAATGTATTTTATGAAACAGCTTTATGAAAATAAAATTGGCCTTGTTTCAGTCTAGAAATGCACTGCAGCTAAAGCCATATTCTATTTCAAATCTGAAGATCATTTTGAGAAAACATCTAAAATGTTAACTGATGTTTATTATCATCCTCTAAGCATCTATTCAGTGTCTCTATTGTTTTGTGGTGCAAACTGCCCCATTCAGTTTCAGTCTCTCCTGCACACATTCACAGCTCTCCGGTTTGGTTATGGCTCTAATTATAATTCTTTTGTCATTATTGTAATTACTGATGACTCTCTATTCACACTGTTTTTTGTTTCTTCTCACTTCACCTTCTTTCAAACATTCAAATGAGCTTTACTATTCAAACAGCTGCATAAGGGCTAGCTAGCATGTTAGCTTAGCACCCATCAAAACACGACAATTTGTGAGATTAAAACCATGTTTTTGCTCCAAATTAACTCACTATAATGGATGTCGAGTGTTTAATGAAAGTCTCACTCTCTGACTTTCTGCTCGAGGGTGCCCTCTGGCTTCCAGTATGAATGAAAGTGCCCCATAATGCTCACATCGCCTCATTTAAGAGTAAAAATGTAATAAATATGACTCATCTCTATAGAAATTTGACATAAACATATAAGAATATATAAATATTTCTCCAAATGTACACGCTTTTGAACTAAAAGCCACATGACATTGTTTAGTCTATTAGTTTCATGACGACTAATTTTTTATCATTGGATGCAGCTGAGGTTCATAATTCATATTAAAATATCGACTCACTTGGTGTTTCATTTTCATAACTTTCAAGACATTACTGTCACTATAAGATTTTCAGAATAAAACAGAAGTTATACTGAAGCTTGAGGTAATTAAAATCTTTTACACTAAAACTAACTTTGAACTAATGTAAACAAAGAACAAATTAGTGTGCCAACTTCCTCCTGCAGGTTAATATTTAGTCTGACCTGATGTTGACAATTAATATGAAAGTTTCTCAAACTCTCTTTACTGACCATTTGCTGAAAACAAAAAGTTGTACTCATTTCAGTTTAACTGTTTATCTAAATGTGAAGTTCTTGAATCTTTCTAACATAAATGTTGTTCAGCATCATGAATGAATGAAGAATAAACACCAACCTCTTTGTTCTTCAGTATCTTCAGTGTGTTTCATTCTGCAGGGTTCTGGATCACTCATGTTCTCACTGTCCTCTTTAATAAACTTTGCTTTAATGCTTGTCTGATGGGAATATTCCAGCATTTATTGGAGAATTGCAGTGGGAGGAGCTTCAGTGATTATGTAACTTCAGTGGGAGGAGCTTCATTGACTGTGAAGTCCAGTGTGGGAGGAGCATCACTGATGATGTGACTGTGATGGGAGGAGCTGATCTGCCAAAATCAAACATATATCAGTTTGAGTTTGTTTTAATAATAAATGACACTTGTAAGCATTTATGCATGTCTGACTATTTATTTAAAAGTAACTGATGATAATTTGTAAATTATATTTATTGCTAATCCTAACATTATTCTGCTTCTTCATTCAACAGTCAGATATGAAGAAATACAGAATATAATACAAGTAATGTAAAGTCACTTCTTGCAATTATAAATAATGGTAAGAAAAAGTTGAAAGCATAAAGTCCATTGACAGCAATGAAATGAGCTTTAAGTGTCAATTTACAGCAGATCTGAAGACATCAGCATAATAAATGAGGTGAAAACAGGAACTATTGACACGAAATAAAGAGTGTTTTCAGCAGTTTCTCTGTTAATATTGATGATTCTCAGACTATCAACACTCATTCAATAAAACATTCGGTCCCACTTTATATTAAGTAGCCTTAACTACCTTGTACTTACATTTAAATTAATAATTTGATACAATGCACTTATTGTGTACATACATGTTTTTACATTGTACTTATATTTTAAAAACACCTGTATGTAATTACATCTGTAATTAATTTCTGTAATTACATTTATAATTACACTGTTGACCCATCCTTTACACCTTACCCCTACCCTTAAACCTACCCATACCACTAAAGCTTTCCCTAACTTTACCCATATCCACCTCAATAGCTGCAAATGTGTTTTGCAATTCAATATGAACCCAATAAGTACACTGAACTTATTTGTTGATGCAAATGTAAGGCCACTTAATATAAAGTAGGACCAAACATTCAGACCATCAGCTGAGCATCTCACTATAATATATTAAAATATATATTTTGTAGTATTTCATTTGGTTTCAATCACTATGGCAAAAACTCACTTAATTTAGATTTTTTTTCTCCAGAAAACAAAAACAAAAATATCTTATGTCATTTTACTGGCATCTGTATTTAAGATTTTGTTTTTTTATATTTGGACTGAAAACAAGACAAAAATACTAAAAAAGATACTAAATAAGAAAAGCATTTTTTTGTGTTTTTTAGAAGGCAGCTGTCTGACGCTGAGATGGTGAACGGGAGCAGATATCTTTCTTGGTGTGAATAGGCTTTAACAACAGAAAACTGGTTGCAGAAAATTAGCAGAAGTGGAACAGCTTAGAGTAATTTATTGATTTTAAAAACAATATGTTCCCTGTGCAATAAATAATTACAATTAATGATAATTTTCATGGTATACAACTCTCTAGTCAAGAGAGATTCTTGGTTGTTGGTTTTATTTGTCATTCTTAAAATCAGGCAGGATTGATTTGTTGGTTTGACTCTTTAAAGGTCAAACAGAAGAATTCACTATCAAAGGTTGGAAATGACTGCAGTAAAGTATTGGGTGTGAAATTGCCTGGGTTGCCAGATTTTTTTTTATATTCAGTGGTCTGTTGCATGAAGCTAGTTTAACAAACTCTGAGTTTCACAATAGGTTTGGAGTTGACAAATCTAGATAAATCCAACCTGGTTTAGATCAGGATCAGATGTTTCACAACGCTCAGTATAAACCTTCTCTGTCAACTCAGGTTTAATCCAGAGTTTGCAAAGCGTGTGCATCTGAAAGAGTGACGAACAGCCAATCACACAGAACAAGGAGAACATCAGTTTGATTCACTTCTCGAGAGAGAGTCGCGCAATTCATGTCTCTTCCGAAGATTAAGAGATCGTTATGAAAAAATATGAAATTAAACACATTTACAAAGCAGAAATAAACACTGATGTAGTGAAAATTTGAGAAAGAAAATATCTGACTATATCAATGCATGTGAATCAAATATACTGAATAATTAATATATTTTCACAAAAGAGCTCAAAAGAATACATGTAAGCTTAACCTGTTTAAAAGCTTTATATAATATGCATGTATTATATTTATTTTAATTTAAAAGCAAAGTGTAAAATTGCAATTACTATAATAATTATATTAATTATAGCCTAATTATATGAATATGTCATGAATTATTCATAATTTTAATTTATTTAATATAAATATAATAAATAATTAACACAAAAAGTTGAGCAGTTTTGTCTCTAAAATGTTTTCACTATAAACAGATTTAATTTGGAGATACAGGGGGAGTGGCTTTATTGCATCAGACACATGTCACTTTACTCACAGCTGATTGGTCAAGTTTGGGTTTGTGATCTCTAACCTAGAATAAATCCTGCTCCGGAGCAGGTTAGCCATGTAGCGTAAGTTACCATAGCAATGAACTCCGCTAAAAACCAATCCACCTTCATGAGCCCGAAAAAACAGAGTTTGCTCAAACTAATCTTGAACTTACCTGGGTAGAAACTGAAATGGGGTTTGTGCAACAGGCCACAGGTGATGAAGAAAGCGACATATTCATTTCAGACCCTCCCCTCAGGATCTTTGTATACGGTCCCTTTAGCTCAGACAAACAGATTTAATTTTCAGTTGTACCATGTACTATCCATTTGCTTAATTCAAAAAGAAAGAGGCCCACTTTAATTTATTTGTTTATCTTAATGTGCAGTTAATGATGTGTATTTCTCTTTTATGTGGTGTGAATAATCCATCATGCCACTGAAGAAATTGCCCCCGGGTGGTACAATAACATTTTACAATACAATAAAATACAATATTCAATTCAATTCACATTTTATATATATATATATATATATATATATATATATATATATATATATATATATATTTCCCTTTCAAGGGAACTCGGGCTGTGTAGTCGCTATGGGAACGCCTCTGCGTGATGTCGTCATGAAGTACGTATGAAATCTGTCCAATCAGGAGACGAAACGTCATAGGCGGGTGACGTCACTGACCAGGAACCATAAAGCCAGCTCGAAAACACTCTCATTCAGCTTCTGTGTCTTCAGCAAGCGCTACGTGTGATCTTGTCTGTCCTATTTATTGTTGTCTGGCCCTTTGATATATTGTGAGTTATGGCGAGCAAACAACCGTTCAGGAAGTGTGTTCATCCCTGCCCGCGTTTCATCCTGGGCGGGGATACACATGAAATGTGTGTTGTTTGTTTGGGAGGGGGCTGCCTGTGTGCATTGTGAGCAGCTACCGTTAAGAACGCTGGGCTCGGCTCGTGTTCCTCAGGGCTCGGGTCTGAGGCAGGGCGGCGCCTTATGTCCTGGGGTTCGCAGATGGATGTAGCAGAGGGGTTAGAGACGGGCCCTGCCTTATCTCTGCCTTCACCTGCTGCATCCAGTGTATCTATTTGGAGGCAGGAAGCACGCATTGCGGTTTCTTCTGCTCCGGTAGATACAGTCACGTTGATGGCGTCTAGTAATGAGGAGCTGGATGTTGTCAGCGTGGCAACGGGAGAATCTGAAGACCCACCACTTCAATCTCCCACGAGCGAGGAGCTCATGGAGGTGCTTTCTTGTGCTGTTGCTAAGTTAAACATCGACTGGCCAGCCGAGAAGCAGGAGTAGCATGTTAAAAGCAAACTAGACGAACACTTCTTACTGTCTAGATCTGCTCAGCCTCCACATCGGGCTTTACCGTTTGTAGGAATCAACCCAAATAGTTAATGAAAAGTGTAATTAAATTACACTAAATAAGAACTGGATTAACCATAACTGATTCAGAATCAATATCTTACTACTTTATCAATTATTCGTCCACCGAAAAATTGAGGTTACAGTAATTTTACCAATTCTGGAAAAATTATTATCCTGTGATCAGCAGTAATAATATTTGTTATTATGATTATTAATTATGATTATGATTATAAGCAAGGTAGCCTGAACTTTGTTTAAGGCAGCAATTTGGTAAGTATCAAAAATCAAACATGACTTTATTGAACTAAATCTACGCACAAACTAATCTAACGAAAAACATATAATCACACATACACACACACACACACACTTTCATTCTGTTTTAGGGAAATGGTGAGATTATTGTCTGGAGGTTGATGGATTCCCCAATAGATTAGCTTTTAACAAGTTTCTCTGACCGTAACCTGAGAGAATTAATACACTAGCAATTCAACAATAGTTTCATTTGCTTAATAAAATTGCACTAGCTCAGCAAAATTAGGAGACCTTGTTTTACTTGCTTGGGCTGCTCCTTTAAGCATGTGTTCCCTTCGTGACGAAGTTGAAGGAAGCAGTGTTGCTCGGTCAAGAGTTCTGAAGGACGACATGCTGTGGGGAAATAGTTGGCTTTGCAGAAAATGGGGTCTTCGTCGATTAGTTGCAGGGTTTACGCGTTGCTGCGTGGGTGTCTCTCTGCATCTCAAGGAGTTGCTGGAAACAAAGGACTTTTGGTGAGTCCACGTCTGCGAAGTTCAACGAAGGTTCTTGCAGGGGTTTGAGTTCTGGAAGGGGTTTTAGCTTGCAGGCAGGACGAATGTTCGGTCCGCTGACTCAGCGAAGTGTAAGCAAGGCAAAAGCGGAAAGCAAAAGCCATTTTACGATGCGTGGTATTGAGTTTTGAACTGTTTGTTGGTTCCGCCTTTCCGATTGTTTTAGCAAATCAGGTCCTGTTTTGGGGTGGGTCCAACGCCCAGTTCTTCTGTCCTTACAGCCCTTTGTTCTCAAACAAATTTTGGTCAGAACTTCAAGAAGTTATTTTTGCTTTTTCAAAAGTCATACATCTTACATAAATCAATTTTACACCAAAATATTGACAAACATTCATTCATCACAACCATACCAAACAGCGCACACTTTCTGTAATTGAGGTAAATTTCCTTCAAATTTACCTGTAATCAATGTTTAAAAATACACAGAAAGAATTACATAGGTTTCATAAACAAAATAAAAGCATACTTGATACATATGAAATGTTAGAGGCTGTTTTGGTGATAAGTTCATGTCTTTTGGCAATATTTCCTAAATTCTCTTTGTTACACAAAGAGTAGCTATGCTGTCAGCCAGGGAACTTTGGAATGTCTTTGAAATGCAAAGCTGGGATGTTTCTTGGAGAAGATTCCCCCGATGACCTGCTGTGATTTTCACCTTGCGAGGTGTCACAAGTCTGAATTTCCTGATAACAGTGGGAATTTACGCTTTGTATCTTGGAGTTTGTTGATCCATCTGTTCCTTAGTCAACAAAGTGAGAGTTCGTCTTTTTGATCTGTACCTACAGTAAATGGTCCCCAAACGGCAGGCAATTGGAGAACAAGGGTCTTTCAGTAACATTGTGATTAATGCAGGACTTGGTGGGGGAATGAGTTGATTTTCTTTGATCTGATTTGAATGTGGAGTGTTTTGGTCATTTAATGTGCTTCGTTCAGTAATAATACTACACGTTTTTTCCCGACCTCCACACCGAGGTATCAAGGTCATGGTCCCGTGTTTACACCCCTCAGACTTCCGTTTACAGCAATGTTGCGGGTATGAGGAAACATGGGTATGGGGCGATGCCAAGAGCGGAAGAGACACTTGCGAGCCATCTCTCTCCACAGGCGGCATAGTCCCTTAAAGCACCGAACGTTGCCCACTAAGGCCACTGAAAACTACATCAGCGCTAGTGGGCAAAGCATACTCGGCAGCAGGTCAGGCTGCGGCGTGCTTGCATACTATGTCCATCATGCAAGCATACCAAGCTGACCTGCTGAAGGACTTGGGGGAAAGTGATGAGGTGGTGGCAGATCTTATTCAGGAGTTGCGTCTTACTGACGGCCAAGTCAGTGGGCCATTCTATGGCAGCCCTAGTGGCCACGGAGCAGCATTTGTGGCTTAATCTCACTGAGATTAAGGACAAAGATAAGACATTTCTCCTGGATGCCCCACTAAATCCTTCCAACCTGTTCGGTGACACTATTACATCAGTCACTGAAAGGTTCCAAGAGGCTAAGAAACAGCCTGCAGCCTTGCAGCAGTTTCTGCCTCGACGGGCACAAGTCCCTTCTGCTGCTAGGCAAGAGCAGCAGAAGCCGAGTATGAGCTCCTCGCAATACAGACAACAGCAGAAGCAGAGCGTTGCTACCCATACTCCCCCTCCAAGGAGCTGGGATGCAGGGTAAAGCTCTCAGGCGAAGCCTTCGAAGGGCAAGGCGGATCTGAGGGCCATCATTGCTGCTATGAGGGCTTCGTCTAAGAAATCCTGACGCCAGAGCAGTCAGGATCCTGAGGGTGGTCCCCTCTGGAGGCAATCGGCGTTCACCTCTTTCTACGGTGCCCGTTTGTCTTCAGTGCCCTCAGGAGGGCACTCTGCTAACCCCGCCGCAAAGCCGGGGCGCAGTAGTTCCCCGAGTGTCACCCGAGGGTGGCGCACTCTCTCTGCAGCCACGCCAGTCGTTCCCTGCCGGGGCTCCGCTTCAGGGCACTGTGCTGGCTGCCCATATACCACCAGAGGTAGTATGCTCTTCTCTTAGTAGAGTGGAAAAATCTGTCAAAAGTATCTCAATGGGTCCTGCACACAATAGAAAAGGGGTAAGCGATTCAGTTCAGATCACACCCACCCCGATTCAACAGGGTCTTGACCACTGTGATAGACCCCGAGCAGGCTCTGGTGTTGGCACAAGAAGCAGAGACACTCTTGAGAAAGGAGGCCATAGAGAGGGTTCCTCCTCCCAGCAGGGAGTCCGGGTTTTACAGCCGTTATTTCATTGTGCCAAAGAAAGACAGGGGATTGCGTCCGATTTTAGATCTATGTCAGCTAAATCGAACGGTAGCAAGGCTCAAGTTCAAGATGCTGACAATAAAGCATATTGTGTCACAGATCAGGTCCAAGGACTGGTTTGTGGCAATAGATCTGAAAGACGCGTACTTCCATGTATCAATCCTTCCGCATCACAGGAAGTTTCTGAGGTTTGCTTCGGGGGCGAAGCATTCCAATATAGGGTTTTTCCTTTCGGCCTAGCATTGTCACCCTGCACCTTCACCAAATGTGTAGACGGGCTCTCAGTCGTCGCATCACGCTAATGCAGATGCATCCCTCATGGGCTGGGGGGCGATCATGAGTGGTAATTGCCTGGAAATGATGGTGGTATTTCTAGCATTTAAATATTTCCTTCCAGATCTCAGGGACCATCATGTGTTAGTCCGTACAGACAACACATCGGTGGTCTTATATATAAATCATCAGGGGGTCTGAGATCACGCCCGCTTTACAAACTGGTGAATCAGTTCCTCCTGTGGTCCCAAGGGAAACTGCTGTCCCTCAGAGCAGTTTACATCCCGGGGTACCTGAATGTGAGGGCAGACATCCTGTCGAGGCAGGGGCCGAGGCCCGGGGAATGGAGACTTCCCCCCGAGGTGGTGAAGCTCTTATGGGAGAACTATGGCGAAGCCCAAGTGGATCTGTTTGCATCTCGAGAGACGACTCACTGTCCACTGTGGTTCTCAATGTCAAACCCAGCACCTCTTGGGCTGGATGCTATTGTACAGCCGTGGCCGAGGCTACCGCTGTTCGCATTTCCCCCGATTGCTCTGCTCCTGGGAGTTCTGGAGAGAGTTCGCCGGGACGGGGCCCATCTTCTATCAATTGCCCCCTCTGGCCGGCCCAAATGTTGTGGTTCTCAGACCTGGTATCTCTCCTCGACGGGTCTCCAATGGAGATTCCGATCAGGAAGGACCTTCTCTCTCAGGCGGGTGGTCTTATATTGCATCCCCGCCCGGAGTTTTGGAATCTGTGGGCGTGGCCCCTGAGGGGGCACGACTCATAGATTCCTGTCTCTCAACCGAGGTTGTTGAGACTATACTCCAGTCCAGAGCTCCCTCCACGAGGAAATTCTACACCTTGAAGTGGAGATTATTCACTTCTTGGTGTGAAAATCACCAGTGAGATCCAGTTGACTGCCCGGTTAGCACAGTTACTGGAGTTCCTGCAGGACAGATTTTCTTCAGGGTTATCCCCCTCCACACTAAAGGTGTACGTGGAGGCCTTAGCTGCTTACCACGCTCCTTTAAGTGGGGTATCTTTGGGGAGACACCCACTTATTACTCGTTTCTTTCGTGGCACTTTGAGGCTTAGACCTGCAGTATGCATGAGAGTTTCGACTTGGGATTTGGCCATTGTCTTGCAAGGCCTTTCTATGGCTCCCTTCGAACCTAACGAAGAGGTGTCAGAGAAGTTTTTAACATTTAAGAAGCAAGTGGGTGGTCGAGGCCATCTCACTTGCTTACGAGTCATTTGGACAGCCTTCACCATTGGCTGTTAGGGCTCATTCTACTCGGAGTATGGCTACCTCCTAGGCTTTGATTTCAGGGGTATCCCTATGTGACATTTGTGATGCGGCAGGCTGGTCCTCACCGCATACATTTGTGAGGTTTTACGAACTTGAACTCGGCTCCACTCCAGGGGCACAGGTGTTACTGTGAGTTATGCGCTTCGCCCTCACACAAACGGTCACTTGCTCATATGGCGACGTTGGGATTATCGTTCCCATAGCGACTACGCAGTGCGAGTTGTTATGTATATGTTATTATGTATGAGTTGTTATGTATATTGTTATATATATAGATAAGATGAATCAGTGTGTCGAATCTGCAGTTCGGAGCGCCAAAGTCACATGATTTCAGCCGTTGGCAGTTTGACATGGGATCTGAATCATGATTCGACTCACTGATTCATTTATGCTCCGATGCTTCATGAAGCAGTGTTTTGAAATCGGCCATCACTAAATAAGTCGTTATTTAGATTTTTGGCGCTCCAAAAATATTCTCGCTGCTTTATAATATTAATATTGAACCACTGTACTCACATGAACCGATTTAGATGTGTTTTTACTACCTTTATGGATCTTGAGAGAGGAAGTGTACATTGTTCTCTATGAAGGCCTCACAGAGCTATCGGATTTCAACTAAAATATTTTAATTTGTGTTCTGAAGATTAATGAAGGTCTTACGGGTGTGGAAATGCATGAGGGTAAGTAATAAATGACAGAATTTTAATTTATGGGTGAACTAACCCTTTAAGATGTTTTGTGAATACGACCCCTGTAAGAAATGTTACTAAACAAAGATACAATAACTGCTGAAGTGAGTTGTTATGTCAGATCACTCTTTCAATAGGAAAAATATCCCACTTTTATTAGTCAAGCATATTTACAGTACAAACCTTGAAAGTGAACTATAGGCAAAAAACAAAACAAAACTCAGAAACACAATAATCGTTCATTAATAGTAATCGAGGTAAAATGTTCAGTTAATTGAGGTTTTGATTTTAGGTCATAATCGTCCAGCCCTAATTTAAGTGTGCAGCTTCTCTCTGCTGTGGATCTTCTCATGTGTTTTCAGATTTGATGACTGACCGAATCTCTTGTCACAGTGTGAACACTTGTAATGTTTTTCTCCAGTGTGGATCCTCTCATGTCTTTTCAGATGTGCTGACACAATGAATCTCTTGTCACAGTGTGAACACTTGTAAGGTTTCTCTCCAGTGTGAAACCTCTCATGTGTTTTCAGAGATGATGAACAACTGAATCTCTTGTCACAGTGTGAACATTTGTAAGGTTTTTCTCCAGTGTGGATCCTCTCATGTGTTTTCAGATTTGCTGACCGGTTAAATCTCTTGTCACAGTGTGAACACTCATAAGGTTTTTCTCCAGTGTGAATTCTCTGGTGTTTTTTTAAATCGCCCCCTGTAGTAAAAGTCTTCTCACACTCAAAGCACATGAACTCTCTCACACCAGTGTGTATTTTCTGATGTCTCTGTAAATTTTGTAGCCGTGAAAAACTCTTTCCACACACAGAACATGAATGTGGCTTCTCTTTCGTATGCACTCTAAGGTGTATCTTCAGGCTTGATGGATCAAGAAATGTTTTCCCACACTGATCACATGTGAACGGCTTCTCTCCAGTGTGAATCCTCATGTGTACATCAAGACTTTGTTTGTATAGGAATTTGTTTCCACATTGTCTGCATACATATGGCTTCTCTCCACTGTGAATGTTCATGTGACGCTTAAGATTTTGTTTGGTTGAGAAACTCTTTCCACACTGATCACATGTGAATGGTCTCTCTCCATTGTGGATCCTCATGTGAACATCAAGACTTTGTTTGTATGGGAATTTGTTTCCACATTGTCTGCATACATACGGTCTCTCTCCGGTGTGGATCCTCATGTGCTCATCAAGATGTTGTTTGGTTGAGAAACTCTTTCCACACTGAGTGCAGGTTGTAGATTTCTTTTCTCTTCTTTTCTTTAAAAAATTATTTTTAGTTTTTGAGCGACTCAAAGGTTTTTCTCCAGGTTTGACATGATGTTTCTCCTCCACTTCACTCAGTTCTTCACTCTCCTCCTCCTCTTTAATCATATCTAAAATGGAAGGAAAAATAATTAATTTTATTTCCAGTATCAAAATAATCCAAATAGAGAAATATACATATATACATAAAAGTGAGTCCTGATGTAATAGCAGAAACTGCTATATAATATTATCATCACTTTGATGCCTTTTTATAAATTAATGAATGTTAAGTAATGTCCCTGAAACTTTCTATGAATGAGGATCCTTGATCTTCAATTATTATTTTTAAAACATTATTGACAAATCTCATGTTTCTGTAGTGAGAACTTCAAGGTGGAGTAAGTAGATTTTGAAAATCACGGTTTGGAAGTTAGTCTGGTGACCCCAACAACAATTGCATAACCAATCAGCATTAGGGGGCGTGGCTATAACATTGAGGAGAGAGAACGAGTAAGAGGGAGATTTGAGAAGAAAAAAAAAAACAATACAAAAGAGCTCAAACAAACATCACTAGAATCCTGCATTTATATTCGAAAAGCTTTCCAGCGCTGAGTAAAAAGATATTAAATTAATTCAATTATTTTGTTGTGCGTCAGCTGTGATAAACAGACATCCGGGGTTCAAGACCGACGCTGAGCAAGATTGGAGTGTGAGTTCTGGAGGCGAAAGCAATGAAGAGAGGGGTGGGTTTGTTGTGGGGTTGATTTCAAATATCAACAATGACCAATCTACTTATCCTACTTTGAAATATATTTGAGCAACAATAATTGAGAATCAACAATAATCTAACATAGTATAAACATTAAAAAAAAATATACAATAGTTCCATAATTTTAATAGCAATTTTAGATTGATATTTATTTTACCAAAAGCTTTTTCATTATTAAAGGGTTAGTTCACCAAATTCTGTCATTAATTACCCGTAAGACCCTCGTTCATTTTTGGAATATAAATTAAAATGTTTTTGATGAAATCCAATGGCTCAGTGAGGCCTCTAATGCCAGCGACTTAATTTACACTTTCAGAGCCCAGCGTTTTTTTTTTTTTTTTTTTGGTTTTTTTTTGCTGCACAAAGGTATTCTTAATATGCTTTCTTGTGTTTGTGAAACATCATCAGTCACTAATAAAAAAAAGTTATGAAGAGTTTAAATATTATTAGAAATGTATTTTATGAAACATCTTCATGAAAATAAAATTGGCCTTGTTTCAGTCTAGAAATGCACTGCAGCTAAAGCCATATTCTATTTCAAATCAGAAGATAATTTTGAGAAAACATCTAAAATGTTAACTGATGTTTATTGTCATCCTCTAAGCATCTATTCAGTGTCTCTATTGTTTTGTGGTGCAAACTGCCCCATTCAGTTTCAGTCTCTCCTGCACACATTCACAGCTCTCCGGCTTGGTTATGGCTCGAATTATAATTCTTTTGTCATTATTGTAATTACTGATGACTCTCTATTCACACGTTTTTTTTTTTATTTCTTCTCACTTCACCTTCTTTCAAACATTCAAATGAGCTTTACTATTCAAACAGCTGCATAAACTAGCATGTTAGATTAGCACACCATCAAAACACGACAATTTATGAGATTAAACCATGTTTTTGCTCCAAACTCACTGTAATGCAAGTCGAGTGTTTAAAACAATCTTCTGTGATCTGATGTGATCTTAAAACAAAAAATGAGACAGAAAATACATTATTTTATAGTATTCTGCACAGTGATACAGGCTATGTTTCTGTCATATAATTAATGAAAGTCTCACTCTCTGACTTTCTGCTCGAGGGTGCCCTCTGGCTTCCAGTATGAATGAAAGTGCTCCATAATGCTCACATCGCCTCATTTGAGGATAAAAATTGAATAAATATTACTTCTCTATATAGAACTGACAAAACATAGGAGAATATATAAATATTTCTCCAAATGTACACACTTTTGAACTAAAAGCCACGAGGAACATTGTTTAGTCAATCGCTTTCATGAAGACCGTCAGTATTTTTATTGTTGGATGCAGCTGAGGTTCATAATTCATATTAAAATATTGACTCACTTGGTGTTTCATTTTCATAACTTTAAAGACATTACTGTCACTATAAGATTTTCAGACTAAAACAGAAGTCAAATACTGAAGCTTCAAGCTTAGACCTTTTTAATGATGTAGTTAGTTGAGGTAATTACAATCTTTTACACTAAAACTAACTCTGAACTAATGTAAGCAAAGAACAAATTAGTGCGCCAACTTCCTCCTGCAGGTTAAAATAATATTTAGTTTGACCTGATGTTGACAATTAATATGAAAGTTTCTTAAACCTCCTTTTACTGATCATAACAAACAGACATTTGTACTCATTTCAGTTTGACTGTTTATCTAAATGTGCAGAAGTGTTTGAATCTTTCTAACATGAAATGTTGTTCAGCATCATGAATAAATGAAGAATAAACACCAACCTCTTTGTTCTTCAGTATCTTCAGTGTGTTTCATTCTGCTGGGTTCTGGATCACTCATGTTCTCACTGTTCTCTTTAATAAACTCAGTCTTTGCAGATTTCAGCTCGTCTGATGGGAATATTCCCAGCATTTATTGGGGAATTGCAGTGGGAGGAGCTTCACTGATGATGTGATTGCAGTGGGAGGAGCTTCATTGACTGTGAAGTCCAGTGTGGGAGGAGCATCACTGATGATGTGACTGTGATGGGAGGAGCTGATCTTGCCAAAATCAAACATATATCAAGTTTGAGTTTGTTTTAATAATAAATGACACTTGTAAGCATTTATGCATGTCTATCTGTTTATTGTAAAGTAACTGATGATAATTCGTAAATTATATTTATTGCTGATCCTAACATTATTCTGCTTCTTCATTCAACAGTCAGATACGAAGAAATACAGAAAATAATACAAGTAATGTAATGTCACTTCTTGCTAATTATAAATAATAGGTAAGAAAAACAGTTGAAAGCATAAAGTCCATTGACAGCAATGAAATGAGCTTTAAGTGTCAATTTACAGCAGATCTGAAGACATCAGCATAATAAATGAGGTGAAAACAGGAACTATTGACATGAAATAAAGAGTGTTTTCAGCAGTTTCTCTGTTAATATTGATGATCCTCAGACTATCAACACTCATTCAGCAAGAACATTCAGATCATCAGCTGAGCATCTCACTATAATATATTAAAATATATATTCTGTAGTACTTCATTTGATTTCAATCACTATGTGGAAAAACTCACTTCATTTAGTTTTTTTTTTCTCCAGAAAACAAGAAAAAATATCTTATGTCATTTTACTTGTAAAAGCATCTGTATTTAAGATTTCATATCATATATATATATATATATATATGATTTAGACAAGACAAACAATACTAAATAAGAAAAGCTTTTTTTAGAAAGGCAGCTGTCCTGACACTGAGATGGTGAACGGGAGCAGATATCTTTCTCGGTGTGAATAGGCTATTAACAACAGAAAACTGGTTGCAGAAAAATTAGCAGAAGTGGAACAGCTTAGAGTAATTTATTGATTTTAAAAACAACAAGTTTAAAGAAACTTCCCTGTTCAATAAATAATTACAATTAATGATAATTTTCATGATATACAACTCTCTGGTCAAGAGAGATTCTTGGTTGTTGGTTTTATTGATCATTCTTAAAATTCTTAAAATCAGGCAGGATTTATTTGTTGGTTTGACTCTTTAAAGGTCAAACAGAAGAATTCACTATCAAAGGTTGGAAATGACTGCAGTAAAGTATTGGGTGTGAAATTGCCTGGGTTGCCAGATTTGTTTTTATATTCAGTGGTCTGTTGCATGAAGCTAGTTGAAGAAACTCTGAGTTTCAGAGTACGTTTGGAGTTGACAAATCCAGATAAATCCAACCTGGTTTAGATCAGGATCAGATGTTTCACAACGCTCAGTATAAACCTTCTCTGTCAACTCAGGTTTAATCCAGAGTTTGCAAAGCGTGTGCATCTGAAAGAGTGATGAAACAGCCAATCACACGGAACAAGGAGAACGTCAGTTTGATACACTTCTCGAGAGAGAGTCGCGCAATTCATGTCTCTTCTGAAGATTAAGAGATTGTTATGAAAAAATATGAAATTAAACACATTTACAAAGCAGAAATAAACACTGATGTAGTGAAAATTTGAGAAAGAAAATATCTGAATATAATCAATGCATGTGAATCAAACAAATACTGAATAATTAATATAGTTTCACAAAAGAGCTCAAAAGTAATACATGTAAGATTAATCTGTTTTAAAAGATTTATATAATATGCATGTATTATATTTATTTTAATTTCAAAGCAAAGTGTAATAATTGTCAATTACTATAATAGACCTAATTATATAAATATGTCATGAATTATTCATCATTTTAATTTATTTAATATAAATATAATGAATAACAGAAAATGTTGAGCAAATTTTGTCTCTAAAATGTTTTCACTATAAACAGATTTAATTTGGAGATACAGGGGGAGTGGCTTTATTGCATCAGACACATGTCACTTTACTCACAAGCTGATTGGTCGAAGTTTGGGTTTGTGATCTCTAACCCAGAATAAATCCTGCTCCGGAGCAGGTTAGCCGTGTAGCGCAAGTTACCATAGCAATGAACCCCGCTAAAAACCAATCCACATTCATGAAGCCCGATGAAAACAGAGTTTGCTCAAACTAATCTTGGGTAGAAACTGAAACTTACTTTGTGCAACAGGCCACAGGTGATGAAGAAAGCAACATATTCATTTCAGACCCTCCCCTCAGGATCTTTGTATAGGGTCCTTTTAGCTCAGACAAACAGATTTAAATTTTCAGTTGTACCATGCCACTTAATGGTTTTATATTTTATTGATATTTTAACCTAAACGTGACAATTTCAATCTGGTAAATTGTATAAACGGTCTTTACTCGAGCTATATATAAATATTTAGACTGAAGCTTTAAAGCAGGCAAATTGAGCTTATTCACTGTATTTTACAACTACTTTCCCGCTGACTAGTTGTGTATTTATTCAGATGTAATGACTGAGACAAATCAGACACAATTATTTGTTATAGTTGATGCATAAACTTGGGAAAAGAAGATCCAGGCAGAAGATAAAGTTGAAGAAAAATTATGTATTCATTACAATTCAATTTAGCCTCACACACAAACTTTAATCGATAATGAAAATATTTAATTAAAACCAGAAGGTAAAATACAATCAGAAAGAAGTAGTTAATAGTTAATAATAAAATTTAGAGTACAGTAATTCCAGAGTATTGTATCCAATAGATGAAGATGAAATACCAAAAAGAAAGAACAATAATTAAACATTCGCAGATGAGAGAGAGAAGCAGAAGCCAAGGAGAGCAAAGGAAGAAAAAGCTAAATTATCAACGACTCAGTCCATATTATACCATAAGCATATAGGGAAATTTACTCAGACCTTGTTTTCGTTAATCAGAAAGGTCAATGGATTTATCCGAGACGTCATAGGGGCCTTTCCCTTAAGGGTATTTTGCAAATATTACACTTTCAAATATCAGGAGAAATAATAACAGACATATTTTGACCTGTCACACTGAAACACTTAAAGAATAATTGAACATAACAAGCATACATACTCTGAAATATAAAAGAATAATGACCATAAGAGTACAATAGTGTAAATACTTGAAAATATGAGAATTAATATATATAAAGTAGGAGTACATAAATATATGAAAGCAAAAGTAAAATTGATAAATCATAAGCCATAAATTATTAAAATAAATATGAATAAAATGCATGAATATGAATATTGACCATTTTGGATCCATCATAGTTAACCACTAGTTGTTTTAAGCTCACTCTGGGGTCTGGCCCCCAACATGCATATCCCCAGGAAATGGTATCCATTCTTACTGTTTGTTGTATTGGACTCAGTGCATTCACATGTTTTATGATACATTTAATGTAACTTCAATTATGCCATGTTTAGTGTCTATGGGTTTGTATCGAGAAGATTTAAATGCTTGTGTAATGTGGTATTTCCATACCTGTGCAATACATCAGTATTACAAGAATTCTTTTATAGTTCTTCTTCAAAACTCAGCCAGTTAAATCGTCACGTCTACACTGATCGCCCAGAGTCACGTCACATCTCCGCTGATCGCCCAGAGTCACGTCACGTCTCCGCTGATCTTCCAGAGCCACGTCACGTCCCTGGAACCGACCGAGAGCAGAGAGGATTGTTGTCCAGTGTGAACGATCCTCCACTGACTTCAGCATGTGCAACTGGCATTCCGAAACCTCCGCCGACTTCGCACTCAAGCCCGTCGGCCGCTCCGCACTCAAGCTCGCCGGTTGCTACGCACTCAAGCCCGCTGGTTGCTACGCACTCAAACCCGCTGGTTGCTACGCACTCAAGTCCGCCAGTGTCTACGGACAAGATGGCCGCTCCGCCAGTGTCTGCCATCCACAGCGCAAGGATGACCGTGGCTGCCCGAGGCTCCTGACCCACCGTGGCTTGCCAGAGGCTCCTGACCCACCGTGGCTGACCGAGGCTCCTGACCCGCCGTGGCTGCCCGAGGCTCCTGACCCACCGTGGTTGCCAGAGGCTCCTGACCCGCCGTGGCTGACCGAGGCTCCTGACCCGCCGTGGCTGACCGAGGCTCCTGACCCACCGTGGCTGCCCGAGGCTCCTGACCCACCGTGGCTGCCCGAGGCTCCTGAACCGCCGTGGTTGCCAGAGGCTCCTGACCCACCGTGGCTGACCGAGGCTCCTGACCCGCCGTGGCTGCCCGAGGCTCCTGACCCACCGTGGCTGCCAGAGGCTCCTGACCCACCGTGGCTGCCAGAGGCTCCTGACCCACCGTGGTTGCCAGAGGCTCCTGACCCACCGTGGCTGCCCGAGGCTCCTGACCCGCCGTGGTTGCCAGAGGCTCCTGACCCGCCGTGGCTGCCAGAGGCTCCTGACCCACCGTGGCTGCCAGAGGCTCCTGACCCACCGTGGCTGCCCGAGGCTCCTGACCCACCATGGCTGCCAGAGGCTCCTGACCCACCGTGGCTGCCCAAGGCTCCTGACCCACCGTGGTTGCCAGAGGCTCCTGACCCACCGTGGCTGCCCGAGGCTCCTGACCCGCCGTGGCTGCCAGAGGCTCCTGACCCACCGTGGCTGCCCGAGGCTCCTGACCCACCGTGGCTGCCAGAGGCTCCTGACCCACCGTGGCTGCCCAAGGCTCCTGACCCACCGTGGTTGCCAGAGGCTCCTGACCCACCGTGGCTGCCCGAGGCTCCTGACCCGCCGTGGTTGCCAGAGGCTCCTGACCCACCGTGGCTGCCCGAGGCTCCTGACCCACCGTGGTTGCCAGAGGCTCCTGACCCACCGTGGCTGCCCGAGGCTCCTGACCCACCGTGGCTGCCCGAGGCTCCTGACCCGCCGTGGTTGCCAGAGGCTCCTGACCCACCGTGGCTGCCCGAGGCTCCTGACCCGCCGTGGTTGCCAGAGGCTCCTGACCCACCGTGGTTGCCAGAGGCTCCTGACCCACCGTGGCTGCCAGAGGCTCCTGACCCACCGTGGTTGCCAGAGGCTCCTGACCCGCCGTGGCTGCCCGAGGCTCCTGACCCGCCGTGGTTGCCAGAGGCTCCTGACCCACCGTGGCTGCCAGAGGCTCCTGACCCACCGTGGTTGCCAGAGGCTCCTGACCCGCCGTGGCTGCCAGAGGCTCCCGACCTGCCTTGGCGCCTACAGTTCCTGGACCTTCCCTGGAGACCTCCATACCCGTCTGCACAACCAGTATCATCTGCCCGTAGGTCTCCAGGGCACCCACCCCCCCCCCTCCCCTGTTGTGCCATCCACAGCACATTCTGTCATGCTTCCAGCCATTCCTGGACTCCAATTCCCAGAATCCTCCCTGACAATCACCTGCACTCACTCATCCAATCAGAAATCACTCAAACCCAGCTGTAGCACATTACCCGGACTATATAAGTCAGTCACACACAGCCACACATTGCAAAGTCTTGAGTTTCCTATGGTTGTCATTTCTGAGCTTCTCCCTGTTTGTTCTGCCTGTTACCATTTGGACTGTTACCCTGGACTCTGATGTTCGCCGCCTGCATAGTTTACATGCCTGTTCTTGTTTATCCCTGTCTGCCCCCTGCCTCGACCTCTTGCCTCTCTTTGTTTACCCAGTGTAAATAACCATAAGTGTATTTTTGTTATAGAAAATGTAATTCTCTTGTATTTTGAAATGTATAAAGTGAAATGGTTGACTTCCGGTTTTAAGCCACACGCATTTCCTCTTCCTTTGGCAAGCGCATGTGCCCTGGCTAGCGCAGTTTGCAGTATATAGCTTGTTAGCCCAAATACGGCAGTGACTTCGACACGGAGCAGTGATAAACGTTAAATTCATATTTGCAGCCCCTCCACAGAGGCAAAAGGTATATAAATAAGGTTGAGATATGATCATTTTGTTTGATAATGTGTTCGTTTTTGCATCAATGTAAGACAGCAGTATGTGAACAATGGTAGCTAATCAGTCACATGTTTTGTATGCATTTCAGCTCTTACGTTGGTGAACCATTAGTAAAAGTCTAATCCTTGTACGGGGGGCCTGCTACACCCAGTCTGCCGCCTGCCTCGATCCTCTGCCTGTTAACTGGTTTTATGATTCCTGTACTGCCCTTAATGTTGAATAAAATTTGCAGATGGATCTTACCTTGAGTCCCGCTTCGTCACAAGTGAACAAAGTGCAAATAAATACTTTTAAAAAATAAACTGAACTTTCACTACAACTATATTTTTCTAAAATAATTTTTTTTCTAAAATATACTAGCTAAAGTACAATTATTTTAAAGTGTGTTAAAAGATGTATTGTGAAAATATGATGCTAATATACTTTTATATATTTAAAGATAGTACATTTTTGTTAGTATATTTGCAATGTACTATAGAAAAAGGGAATACATTTAAAATACAATAAAGTATACTTTTTTTCACTAGGGTTTACAATCCACAGCTTCACAATTAATAGAGACGGTATGACTAATTCACACACGCAATCACTCTCATTATGTACTGGTTCTGTGCACTTATTTATCTTTATCTGATTTACAACAAGCAGAAATCTGTAAGAAATGTTACTGAACAAAGATACAATAACTGCTGAAAGTGAGCTGTTATGTCAGATCACTCTTTCTGGAGGAAACAATATCCAAGCTTTATTAGTCAAGCATATTTACAGTACAAACCTTGAAAGTGAACTATGGGCAAAAAACAAAACTCATAAACACAATAATCGTTCATTAATAGTAATCGAGGTAAAATGTTCGAATTTCAAGGTTTTGATTTTAGGTCATAATCGGCCAGCCCTAATTTAAGTGTGCAGCTTCTTTCTGCTTCTTTCTGTGGATCCTCTCATGTCTTTTCAGATGTCCTGACACACTGAATCTCTTGTCACAGTGTGAACACTTGTAAGGTTTTTCTCCAGTGTGGATCCTCTCATGTGTTTTCTGATGTGATGAACAACTGAATCTCTTGTCACAGTGTGAACACTTGTAAGGTTTTTCTCCAGTGTGGATCCTCTCATGTTTTTTTAGAGATGATGAACAACTGAATCTCTTGTCACAGTGTAAACACATGTAAGGTTTTTCTCCAGTGTGGATCCTCTCATGTTTTTTCAGAGATGATGAATAAATGAATCTCCTGTCACAGTGTAAACACATGTAAGGTTTTTCTCCAGTGTGAATCCTCTGGTGTTTTTTTAAATCGCCCCCTGTAGTAAAAGTCTTCTCACACTCAAAGCACATGTACTCTCTCACACCAGTGTGTATTTTCTGATGTGCTTGTAAAGTTTGCAGCTGTGAAAAACTCTTTCCACACACAGAACATGAATGTGGTTTCTCCTTCGTATGAACTGTCAGGTGTCTCTTCAGGTGTGATAGATAAAGAAATGTTTTCCCACATTGATCACATCTGAACGGCTTCTCTCCAGTGTGGATCCTCATGTGAACATGAAGACTTTTATTGTATGGGAAATTGTTTCCACATTGTCTGCATACATACGGCTTCTCTCCAGTGTGAATTCTCATGTGATGCTCAAGACTTTGTTTGGTTGTGAAACTCTTTCCACATTGATCACATGTAAACGGCTTCTCTCCAGTATGAACTCTCATGTGACGCTCAAGATATTTAGCCGTGAAACTCTTCCCACACTGAGTGCAGGTTGTAGATTTCTTGGCTCCTCTTTTCTTTAAAAATGTCTTTTTAGTCTTTGAGTGACTCAAAGGTTTTTCTCCAGGTTTGACATGATGTTTCTCCTCCACTTCACTCAGTTCTTCACTTTCCTCCTCCTCTTTAATCATATCTAAAATGGAAGGAAAAATAATAACTTTTATTTTCAGTACATCAAAATAATCCAAAGAGAGAAATATACATATAAACATAAAAGTGAGCCCTGATGTAATAGCAGAAACTAGACAACTTGCTACAAAATATTATCATCACTTTGATGCCTTTTTATAAATTAATGAATGTTAAGTAATGTCCCTGAAACTTTCCATTAATGAGGATAATTGATCTTTAATTATTATTTTAAAAACATTATTGACAAATCCCATGTTTCTGTAGTGAGAACTTAAAGATGGAGTAAGTAGATTTTGAAAAACACCATTTGGAAGTTAGTCCGCCGACACCAACAACAATCGCGTAACCAATCAGCATTAGGGGGCGTGGCTATAACATCGAGAAAAGAGAATGAGTAAGAGAGAGATTTGAGAAGAAAAAAATACAATACAAAAGAGATTCGAGAAGCTTTCCAACGCTGGAGAGCTAAAAAAAAAATTAAATGAAATCATTATTTTGTTGTGCGTCAGCTGTGATAAACAGACATCCACTCTCATTACTTTGTAACAGTGGCCAGATAGAGTTGAGCAGGTAAACCACTTCACACTGACGACTGCTAGAGAATGAGGTGTTTAGCGTCATTGTTAGTGCTCTCGCCTCGCCTGCCAGCAGTGATCGGCCGGGGTTCAAGACCGACTCTGAGCAACACTGGAGTGTGAGTTTTGGAGGCGGAGCAATGAAGAGAGGGGTGGGTTTGTTTGGGTTGATTCTATCAACAATGTCCAATCTACTTATCCCGTCTTGAAATATATTTGAGCAACAGCACAATAATCTAATAATCACTTACTTAGTCATCCTGTTGAGTTTGTATATCTCCCCTTTACAGTATGAGCATTTTCATCTTATCATATCTGATTTTTCTGGGAAATAAATGTCACTATTTTCACTTATGTTAACAATAACATATTAACAATAATAATAATAAGAAGAAATAATACGTATTTCTATAACTTTGTTGTTGAGTTATGGAACAGTGTTTGTCATCGTTTGTAACACATTTTTTGTACAATAAATTATTCAAAGACCATCAACCTGAGAAAGTTACAGAAAGAACAAGCTGAATTCAACATTGCTTAGTTCTGGTGAGTTGTACTAAACTTCGATTCCGATTTCTTTAGACATTGTTTTTCAAGAAGTAACAGCCAGGATAAACGCACTTGTCCAAACCCAACTTATTGAAACTTTGTTCAATTCCGTCCTTGTAGTTTTTTTTTCTCATTAAAACCAAAGGTGCTCATCAGTGATTGTATATCAAGAGCAAATACATATGTGTGTGCATTTTGTTTTGTGCTTTTAGCAGAAAAATCGCTCGATCTGTGTGAAGACTGCGCATTGTGCACGAGCGCCAAGAGAACTGATAACGGCAACGAGCAAAAACAACTAACGCCAGCAAGAGATCGCCTCTTATTTATCACAGACCAACGAATTTCTTATCGAATGCCTACAATAAGCCTAGCCTACTTTGAGGAAACTATTCAATATTCCACAGAATGAATAGTCTTGTTTTATTTGTTATATCATTATGTCGTTGTATTAGAAACACCCTCGCAGCATTAACATTCTCAACATGAGTCAGGAGAAATTGTGCATCTCTTTAGTTTACAGATTACATTGCAGGAGAATATTTGTTTTAAATGTGAATTATTTGATTTAAAAGTAGACATTTCATGCTTTCTTTAGACCTATGTTTCATGTTTGTGTGATAATTATTCGCTGAGTTTCAGTTCACTTTTAGACGTTTCAGAAAGATTAAAAGACAGATGAAAGCGCATTCTGTTTTTTTTTTTTTTTTTTTTTTCATTTTACAAAAGCAGTAGGTTTCGTTTTTACTGTGAGCGTGCACAAATAAAAGTAGACCATTTGTAGTTTGTGATGATGTCTTGCACTAATCTTTATCGGCTAAAATGACGGAGTAGGCCTATTTTAAGTTGCAGCTGTCATGAGGAAAAATCCACCAGAAAGCGCTGGCGTGTTCGTCGGCCAGAGGGTCAAAAACATAGTTTCATATTTATGTTTAAATATTAGACCAATTGGCTGGATTTACGAAATAGGAAGAAAACCAAGAAAGTTGGGTGTGAAGGTCATAATTAATTGATAAAATATTGTTGGTGGAACAATATGTTTTAGTTGAACATTATCTGTAGACATACTGGAAACTAGCTGAAACCTTAAAATGATCATTAAAGGTCCCGTTCTTCGTGATCCCATGTTTCAAACTTTAGTTAGTGTGTAATGTTGTTGTTAGAGTACAAATAAAATCTGTAAAATTTTAAAGCTCAAAGTTCAATGCCAAGCGAGATATTTTATTTAACAGAAGTCGCCTACATCGAACGGCCAGTTTGGACTACATCCCTCTACTTCCTTCTTTAATGACGTCACTAAAACAGTTTTTTGACTAACCTCCTCCCACAGGAACACACAAGAGTTGCATTTGTAGAGTGTGTTTGTCGCCATGTCGTCGAAACGCTGTTATTTTCATCCCGCAGTCCAATCACCGGGTCTGATTCCGGCTCAAATTGATAGGGTAAAATTAAAGACATGTTTACAATAACACTGAGCGCATGCATCTCCACGTTATGGTAAGAGGCGTGACCTTTCCGGGCAAGATGCGCTAAGCTGCTGTCGAATCACAACACAGGAACCGCTGGCACAATCAGAACTCGTTACGTATTTCTGAAGGAGGGACTTCATAGAACAAGGAAGTCATCAGCCCGTTTTTATGACAGTGGAAACAGCGGTATACAGATAAGTAAATTATGTGAAAAATACTGTGTTTTTTTACACGCGAAACATGAACACATGTTATATTGCACACTATAAACACAATCAAAGCTTCAAAAAACCACGAAAAACGGGACCTTTAATACTCTTGTTATACTATTTAAGGTGCTGAAAACTTTCATGCCCTTAAATTTATCTGAGCATGGGCGGAGTAAAATAATGAAAGTGATCAGCATGATTGATATTAAAAACAGTAAGCACGCGCTGCATTGTGTGTGTATCTGCAGTCTGTGAACTTATATGAAGAAGTTGTCTCCTTTACGCAGGAGCAGAACTGTGTGTTCAAATGCAGTGTTTTTCACCAACGCGAGGCGACAACATAGTCGGCTTTCATTGGCGTCTGTTTGGTGTGTGATATTTTCCCTACCAGTTCATATTTAACTCAGTGAAACTTTCACATACAGCATCTCATTTAATTACGTCAACGCAGCAAATTATGTGATAGGCTACTGGTCACAGAACATAAAAATAACTGCAAATTTACAGTCATAACCTGTGAATTTGTAAAGTCGCCAATGACGACCTCAGCAAAAATATCACTCGCAAATTAATATTTTTAGTCGCCAATGTGACAATTTCAGTCGCAGTCTGGAGCCCTGGCTTAGTTCAGCCAAAAATGAAAATTCTGTCATTAATTATAAGACCCTCATTCATCTTTGGAATAGAAATTAAAATATTTTTGATGAAATCTGATGGCTCAGTGAGGCCTCTAATGCCAGCGAGTTAATTTACACTTTCAGAGCCCAGCATTTTTTTTTTTTTTTTTTTTTTTTTTTGCTGCACGAAAGGTATTCTCAATATGTGTTTTTGTGTTTGTGAAACGTCATCAGTCGCTATTAAAAATAGTTATGAAGAGCTTAAATATTATTAGAAATGTATTTTATGAAACGTCTTCATGAAAATAAAATTGGCCTTGTTTCAGTCTAGAAATGCACTGGAGCTAAAGCCATATTCTATTTCAAATCTGAAGATCATTTTGAGAAAACATCTAAAATGCTAACTGATGTTTATTGTCATTCAGTGTCTCTATTGTTTTGTGGTGCAAACTGCCCCATTCAGTTTCAGTCTCTCCTGCACACATTCACAGCTCTCCGGCTTGGTTATGGCTCGAATTATAATTCTTTTGTCATTATTGAAATTACTGATGACTCTCTATTCACACTGTTTTTTGTTTCTTCTCACTTCACCTTCTTTCAAACATTCAAATGAGCTTTACTATTCAAACAGCTGCATAAGGGCTAGCTAGCATGTTAGCTTAGCACCCCATCAAAACACGACAATTTATGAGATTAAAACCATGTTTTTGCTCCAAATTAACTCACTCTAATGCAAGTCGAGTGTTTCAGAATAATAGAGTTACTTCAGAATAATAAATGAGACAGAAAATACATTTTTTATAGTATTCTGCACAGTGATACAGGCTATGTTGATTAGCATCGTGTTATAAATATACACTATACTATACTAAATATACTCTAATATACTCTCCTTCTGCATGTTATTATGAAAGGGATTTCTGTCATATAATTAATGAAAGTCTCACTCTCTGACTTTCTGCTCGAGGGTGCCCTCTGGCTTCCAGTATGAATGAAAGTGCTCCATAATGCTCACATCGCCTCATTTAAAGAGTAAAAATTTAATAAATATTACTCCTCTATGTAGAAATTTTACGAAACATATGAGAATATATAAATATTTCTCCAAATGTACACACTTTTGAACTAAAAGCCACGAGGAACATTGTTTAGTCAATCGCTTTCATGAAGACCGTCAGTTTTTTTTATCATTGATGCAGCTGAGGTTCATAATTCATATTAAAATATTGACTCACTTGGTGTTTCATTTTCATAACTTTCAAGACATTACTGTCACTATAAGATTTTCAGACTAAAACAAAGTCAAATACTGAAACTTCAAGTTTAGACCTTTTAAATGATGTAGTTAGTTGAGGTTTATTACAATCTTTTACACTAAAACTAACTCTGAACTAATGTAAACAAAGAACAAATTAGTGCACCAACATTCTAGCAGGTTAAAATAATATTAGTTTGATCTGATGTTGACAATTAATATGAACATTTCTTAAACCTCCCTTTACTGACCATTTGTTGATAACAAACATTTGTACTCATTTCAGTTCAACTGTTTATCTAAATGTGATGAAGTTCTTGAGTCTTTCTAACATGAATGTTGTTCAGCATCATGAATGAATGAAGAATAAACACCAACCTCTTTGTTCTTCAGTATCTTCAGTGTGTTTCATTCTGCAGGGTTCTGGATCACTCATGTTCTCACTGTCCTCTTTAATAAACTCAGTCTTTGACAGATTTCAGCTCCTCCTGATGCTCGTCTGATGGGAATATTCCAGCATTTATTGGGGAATTGCAGTGGGAGGAGCTTCACTGATGATGTGATTGCAGTGGGAGGAGCTTCACTGATGATGTGCTCGCGATGGGAGGAGCTGATCTGCCAAAATCAAACATATCAGTTTGAGTTTGTTTTATAATAAATGACACTTGTAAGCATTTATGTAGGTCTGTCTATTTATTGTAAAGTAACTGATGCTAATTCGAAAATTATATTTATTGCTAATCCTAACATTATTCTGTGTCTTTATTCAACAGTCAGATATGAAGAAATACAAAAAATACAAGTAATGTAATGTCACTTCTTGCTATTATAAATAATGGTAAGAAAAACAGTTTAAAGTTTAAAGCATAAAGTCCATTGACAGCAATGAAATGAGCTTTAAGTGTCAATTTACAGCAGATCTGAAGACATCAGCATAATAAATGAGGTGAAAACAGGAACTATTGACACGAAATAAAGAGTGTTTTCAACTGTTTTCAACAGCTAACCTGTTTACAGCAGCGACGCATTGTAGGATTGGTGGATGCCAACCACTGTAAACATGAAGACGCACTGTGGACGTGTTTCCGTTTATTCAAGTCTGGTGGCAGTCATGGCGAGTCAATGCGAGAGCAAGACGAGTTTCTCAAAGTGGAAATATGCTCATTATTTCACTTTAGTTGAGCATAAAGACAAAAACCTTTTAGTCAAATGTAAGCTGTGTCTTTCTGGTTCGAAGGTCCTATCTACTGCGATAAACAGCAACTCCAATCTGTCGAAGCACCGCCAGAAACGTTATTCATTTAAGCCATTAGTTGACTAATCACATTTATATTAATGTAATTTCTTAAATACTGGAGAGAATAAACTATAATAATGATCTTAATATAGGATAGCGCACGCATAAAGCTTGCCATAAAGAACCGGCAAAATTAATGATTATGAATGTGACCAAAACTGCAAGGAGACATTTAATTGTTTATTAATAAAGTAATGTTTTCTGAATCAGTGTCGGCTGCGAAGATGAAGTTGACATTGCTGACTCTCATCATCTCCTAAGAGTCCTCCTGACTCCAGCATACTGGACACGCTTAGAGAGAATTGCACATTTCATTCGGATTAGGCTACATAATCAGAGTAGCCTATTTCTTTTCGTTTTTAGATATTTCAAACTTTCTATAGATATATTTCTCATGTATGTGAGGCAAGCAGCCGCTGAGTTTCGGTTCTGTAGCCTATAAGTCGCGCTCCAGTTCACGCGCCAGTGATCGCGCCCGCGCCTGCCATATTGTCTGCTATATTTGCTTCTTTTTTATTAAATCCATGCAATTGGCTGATGAAACATTGATTAAAATTAAGATACAATTTTTTTACGAAACGAAATTCACTTTAAAGAAAGGCTTTCTACAAAACAAAACTTAATGAAGTGTTTAAAATCATGTCTGACCCACTCCATGTCTCCCAATATATTGCGCATCTTATGATGCATCAAACTCATGCTTTTCACTTTTCATAATCAAGTAAATGAATTTAAAACATAACATATTTAAACATAAATATGAAACTACATTTTCTTTAATGGCTACCAACACGTACTATACAGTACAGAGAAATTTCATAAGCAAGAGCGGATCATGAGTCACGAGACGGATCAAGAATAATTTATTCCCAGCTAACACAATTACGTTGTGACGACGTAACTGGACCAGACCATATTCGTTGTAGCGACGTTCCAAATAACGTTCTAGGGACGTAACTTTGTGATTCCCATATTCGTCGTGGCGACGTTATAGCAGTACGTCGCTGGAATGTGACAGTAACGTCTCAACTACCAAACTGGCACGTTGTAAAAACGTAACTGGATCGGCTCATATTAGTTGCAACGACGTCCCGAATAACGTTCCAGCGACGTAACTTTGTGATTCCCATATTCGTTGTGGCGACGTTTTAGTGGTACGTTGCTGGAACGTAACAGGTACGTCCTAAAGACCAAAATACCAAAATACCACCTCGACCTTTATCTTAACTCTGCTTCTCACCTTTACTCCGGGGAATGGAGATGTGCTCCGTCCATGACCTTGAAATCCATGCAGAACTGATAAACACTTCATTTTCTGCTATAAAACCTTATAAATTCTAATTGTTATAGGGAATTGTGTTGCTTTGGTTAATACATTTGCAGATCAAAATATGTAATGGAAACCAATAGAAACCCTCATTAAATTCTGATAGAAAATGGCTAGAAACACACTGCATCCATGAAATCATCAGCATTGTTACTTTGTACAATTACTAAGCCAGTACATTTGAACATTACCATGTAACCATGTTTTAACCATGTAAAGTGTTAACACATGAATTCATAAATTGAACACATTCATAGATCAAACAATACAATCAATAAATAAATGTAACAGTGATTAATATGTTTTATTCTTTTAATTGACAAAGTGTTTTATCATTAGATGGGTATAGTTAAATAATGATTTTATCAATTATATTTATAGATACTCTTATGATTACTACTAACCATAATTTGGCACAAAAATGACAAAGATATGAAAAAGATTCAGCAGATATTTATTACTTTATTTGCAAAAATATATATTTTAAACCATTTCCTAAGTGTCCTATATGAGGCAGCTGCTACAAATATACTGAGGTAATGTGCTTTAATACTGCTTTACTGACAGACAATATCACAATTATCAAAGATATACAGTCCTTGAGCTTCTCAAAAGCTAAAAAAATTCAGAAGATGACATTCATAAAAGAGTAAGATATGTATAAAGAACAATATAGAAGATTTTTAGCATTTCTTCAAATAATAGTTTGGCCCACCCAAAAATACATGTACAGTTTTTGTTCAAGAAAATGAACATGCGGACTTTCTCAGGAAGAATTTGAGATCTTTCATTACCGTGTCCTCAGCTGTGTATAACACTCTTTCCAACAGTGTTGCAGAGGTAGATGATGGAGAGCTGTGAGAGAAGAGGAAGAGGGTCTTTCTCAGGTTCTTCTGAGGCAAGGATAGGAGGATGTCTCTATATGTTCACTTTGGATTTTTGCAAACTGGAAGATAAAAAAATATTTATCGTAGTAGTTATTGTAGTCAGGTTTATTGTTTGTTAGAAAGGTATGAGGAAAGCATCTTTAACTTACATGTTCCTCCTCTTCTTCATCCTGAGCTGCACAGTCACCTCGGTCACCACTGCCATCATCATCCTCCTCTGGCAGCTGAAAAAGAGGATTACATTGCTTTCAAAAGTAAAAATGCAACTTCTAACAGTCTCTCCTACCAAGGCTGCATTTGATGAAAAAATAAAGTAAAATAATAATATTGTGAAGTAAATTTACTTTAATATTCTAAAATAGTTTTCCTATTAACTGTATTCTACTTTAATCTATTTTTAAAAGTAAGTTATTCCTGTGATCAAGGCTGAATTTTCAGCATCATTACTCCAGTCTTCAGTGTCACATGATCCTTCAGAAATCATTCTAATATGATGATTTGATGCTCAAGAACACAACAATATGAAGCAGCACATTTCAAAAGAAATGTTCGAGCATCAATTCAGCATATTAGAATGATCAAAGATCAAGTGGCACTGAAGACTAGAAAAATGATGTCGAAATTTTTCCGTCAAAGGAATAAATTAAATTTTGCAACATCTTCCAAATCTCAATATCTTTGACTGGCAGTGTACATTATTACATTTAGATAATAAACAGTGCACAAATTCTCAAAGAACTTAAATTTTAACGATTACTTCCCTCACTGCTGACTCCTTCAAGCTGGGGACACACTGAACGACAAGCTGAAACATTCTAAGACTGAAATTGACACACTTAAAAACTGTTTCCTTCGACTGAAGTGGATTTAAATACTTACAGATTATAAACAGACTGAACGCAACTGGCTCTAACCTGACGTGTTTGGGCAAGATCAGTTGAAAGTATCAAATTACATTTATAATCTGCCTTACAGTTAAGTGTTACAGTTACAGTTAAGTTACGTTAAGTGTGTCCCTGGCTTTAGTCATTGTTGCAGCCTCCTCAAAAAATATCTTTCTTTACACGAAAGCACGAATAATTTTAAGAAAAATATTTTAAGAAAAAATACAGTAAGGGCATATTTCATGTAGCTTAAATTAATTGCGATTATTAAGTTTTTTTTTTTTTTTTATAGTATTTTGAAATTATTAAAATATCATGTATATTTTGTAAGTTACAACATTATTTGTTTTTATCATGACATGAATTCATGTCGTTCCAAACCTGTCAAGATTTTCGTTCATCTTCAAAACACAAATAAAGATAATTTAATGAAATCTGAGAGCTTTCTGTCCCTCCATTGACAGTCTACACAACTGCCACTTTGATGTTTAAAACAAAAGTTCATACAGATCGTAAATCTAATCTAATGAATTGAGAGGTTTAGTCCAAATTTTCTGAATAAACTCAATCACTTTATATAATGAACAAATTTAATACACAAATGCATATACAAGTACAGTTGAGCTTTCATTTATGTTTGCTAATTAATGTTTATATGTGAATAAGTCTAAACTCAAACTGTATATTGCATTTAGCGAACAAGTCTCTTCAGAAAATTTGGACTAAACTGCTCCATTCATATGGATCACTTTTACGATCTCTTTATGAACTTTTTGAAGTGTCAAAGTGTTAGTTGCATGGTCTGTAAATTGAGGGACAGAAAACTCTCAGATTTCATTTAAATATCTTCACTTATGTTTCGAAGATGAACAACACATTCTTGCATGTTCAGAATGACATAAGGGTGAGTCATTTTTTTTTTCATTTTTGTGTGAACTAACCCTTTAGGCAGGCATACACTGTGTAAGTTTGAACACTCAGTAGTTTGTGGGCCCTTGCATACAAGTTAGTTAACCCGATAATCATGTCAGAGCAGTTGGTACATTGCACGACTGCACTACACAGCTTTTCTTTGTTTTAAAAACAGACTTAAAATTTATCTATTATGGGTCATAATTAGGAGACGATGAGCACATTAAGCTTTGTGCCATGCTGTTTATATTTATCAAGCAGTAAAAATGCCCCTTTCAATGCCCAAAACAAGAAGCTTGCGGATGAGATGATGAGTGGAAGGAGATTTTGGATTGTATTTGATAGTATCGAACAAATTAAAAAAAAAAAAAGCTTTAACCCTCTGGAGACTGAGGCTGATTTGGGGCTTGGAGAAGTTTTGACATGCTCTGACATTTGTGCTTTTTTCAGTTGTTCATAAACATATTAATGGAAAAAGTGTCATTACACTGTATTCAGCACAAACTAGGCTACAATAATATGTGAGGAACATGTATGTACATGTTTGTGTTTTTGAAGGAATAATGTTTATGCGTGGTTATTGAAAAAACAAAAAACTTAAGTCACTGAAATAAGGCCAAAAAAAGTATATTAAATCTGTGTTCACAAGACTTCTGGTTATTGGGGGTTGTAGACTAGAGTTTTTGCTTAAGAATTATGTAAAGATTATGCTGACTACTCTTTCATATAAAACAATAGAGAGATTTAAATTTTGTAAGACACTTTTTGTCAAGAAACACAGTATGCGAGGAGGCGTGAATCTGCATAAATAATGGGCCATTTACACCTGAGAAGACAAAAGAATCACATAATAATGACCTGAAATTACTTGCATATTAATGAGGCCTTTCAGCCAGGTAGGCTGTGAAAAAAACCTCTGTAATCATGTCTCAGCTCATCATAAACAGCAATACTGTGAAATATTATTACAATTTAAAATAATGGTATTCTATTATATTCTTTAAAATATAATGTATTTCTGTGATGCAAAGTGTCTGAACAATTATGTTACCTCTGTGGCATTTCATATAGGCTTTTAGCTTAAAGGCATGCACATTTGGAGAAATATTGATAGATTCTTATATATGTATGTCAAATTTCAATACTTAGAAGTAATATTTATTGTCATCACTATGAGTGCTGGATACTGTGTTTTCAATTCATACTTGCAGCCGGAGGGCGCTCTCTGTGCACATTTAGTCCACAAATTATTCTAATGAAGAAGAGGACATTTCAGGAATGGTGTTTTTAATTCATACTTGCAGCCGGAGGGCGCTCTGTACACCTTTAGGCCACAAATTCATATAAAGAAGAAAAGGAACTAGGAACTAACGGCATGTCTTCTAGAGATCGCTAACCATGGCTTTACCATCCAAATAAACACTTTTCAAGACAATAAATACACGATTGAGACGATGAATGCATGTATTGCCTCTGAATTTGTGTCTGAATAGTGCTGGCTCCGTGGGCGTGGCCGCATTAGCGGGTAATGAGCTGAATCACAGACTTCTGACACGGCTCTCTTTTCATACAGATTACATAAACACAGAATGTTTGTTTTCGATTTGACTTGCACGATTTAAAACCTGACATTTCAACGTTTCTTTAGATGTAAGTGTCATTTTTTTTGTCATTAGTATTCATAAGTTACAGTTCATTTTCTGAGAACTATCAGATTGGACTTCGTTCAGAGGGAAACGAGAGATCACGCATCATGTTAGTTTTCTTTATTTTACAAAAAGCACAACATTGTGTTTTTACTCTGAGTGTACACAAATAAAAGAAGACATTCTATAGTTTCAATTGATATATTACTTATGTCTCTATGACAAGAAATGACGGAGTATTTTAAGTCTGTTTTGCTGCAATGTGAAAAAAATCCTACAAAACACGCCGACGCGTTTTCAGACCGCAGGGAGTTAAACATGCCCTTTCAATCCGAATGAAATGTCAATTGGACCCGGCTAATTCATTTCAACTAACGTGATTACATGTGACTTTTTATTCCATCTGTGCTACTAGTCTGATTAAAGTCTGATTAAAGTTATTATTAGAGCCCATGTAAACACAGCTAATGTTGCTGCTATAGCTTCAGATTTAAAAAAGTTATAGGGTTGCCAAGCAGCCTATGTGATGTGATTGTGTATAATTTGGGACTATACAATAGCCATTTACATGGACCCTAATAACTAATTTGTAATCGGACTAGTTACACAGTCGAATTAAAGGGATAGTTCACAAAAAATGAAAATTCTATCATCATTTACTCACCCTCAGCTTGTTCCAAAGCTATAAAATAAGATATTTTAAAGAAAGTTTGTTACCAGGCTGCTTTGGGCCAACATTGACTTCCATAATAGAAAAAAAAAACTATGTAAGTCAATGGTGGTTTTTAACAGAAGAAATTTATACAGCTTTGGAACAAGCTGAGGGTGAGTAAATGATGACAGAATTTTCATTTTTGGGTGAACTATCCCTTTAAGTCACATACAACCATGTCATTCAGAATAAATTTGCCAAATCAGATTTTAAAATTTCATTCTGATTGTAAGGGGTGGTTTAAACCTTTTCTAATCTGTTCGATAGGATATGTAAACACTTGATCAGATTAAAAACTGAAATTTGAAAGTTTAAAGCATGTGGAATGATGTAGAAATGATGCAGTGACATACAAAACTAACCATTGTTGTTGAATGAATGCAGTGTAATAAATGACTGTTGTCATAAAATTTCAAAATGCTTCTGTTTAGTTTTAAGCATTTTTACTGCTTGATAAATATAAGCACCACGGCACATAGCTTCATGTTCTCTGCGTCTCCTAATCAGGATCTGGAATGATAAATATAAAATCTGCTTTTTGAAACAGAAAAGAAGCAATGACAGGATGATGGTTAATATGCACCAACAGTGGGAAAGTCTGTAATTTTGCACAGACAGTGCATTTTAAAATATCAAATCTGATTTCTAAATAAATGTACACATCAACTATATTCAGATTCATCAATCACAATGATTTCATTCTGAATTAAATAAAAAGTGTTAATGTATCAAATAGTAAAATTGCTGACCTCTCGAATTCAGAGTTATTAACATCTCTTTGTCTCTGTGAGTAATTGAATTGTGAAATTCAACCATGTGAATTACCTGTTTGTCCTCCTGAGCCTTTTAACGAGAAGGCAGCTTTTATGGGTGGATGCTGATTGACACACCTTTTGACCATGTTCTCACATCCAGGACAACAAAATGATCAAGCAGACCTGAAACACATGACCCATGATTGAAATCAATTTAAATCCATTTAGTCTTACCTAAGTGATATTGGAAAAAGGAGGCATATTTGTTCACCCAGGATACGCTGCTTCTCCTGGAACATGGTGTGCATGATGAATGATCTCTTGATCCTGGACCCGTGCAGTCCACCTGGAGATTATCTGAATGATATGTGGTTGTATACAAAGGGTAATTAATGACTGAACGTTACATACATACCGATAGCAGCACCATTAGTCCTATTGGTACTGAACAAATCAGAAACTAATTTAATACCCACCCCTGCTTATAATCATTGTTGTCTTGTTGTTGCTACACAGGCTGTCTCTCCTCCAGCTGCTGAAAATAAAAAGTATGTTAGATTTATAGGAATGAATAGACTCACACATGACGTTAACGTTAAACCAGTAAGTGACGACAAATGAGAATATTTTGTTATAAACAACTCTAAATCATTGATTTGGCTGGTTCATTGTCATTACAAAGAATTTAAGTAAACAAATCGTGAAGTAATTACCCGTATCTGATTAACCGTTTACAGATTTTATTAAATTTTCAATATGGTTCATGTCAGCTTCATGGCAGGCCAGGCAGGGTCTAAAATTAACGTCTCGGTTACAAAGGTAACCCTAGTTCCCTGAAGGAGGGAACGGAGACGTACGTCGGACAGACCGACGAATAGGAATCTCGCTAGAGAGGCCAATCTACTTCGAGTGTAACTAAAACGAGCCAATGCACATTGGCATGCAATCATATGCATCAGCTGCTCGCCTCGCAGCGCGGGTATATAATGAGCAGCAGGTGCGTTGCATCTTCAGGTTTTCGCTGAGGAGCCGAACCGGATAGGCGGCAGCATCAGCGGGGTACAGCGACTGTGGCGACGGGACGTACGTCTCCGTTCCCTCCTTCAGGGAACGAGGGTTACCTTTGTAACCGAGACGTTCCCATTCAGTCGGTCACGTTCGACGTACGTCGGACAGACCGACGAATAGGAATCCCTACCAAAGCGCCACAGGAGCTGCCCCCTTCCAGCGCTCTGTTGTAAGCCACCTGAACCCCTTTGCCTGAGGATGGTGGGACAGGGCTAACACAGAGAGTGTCGATCACTGCTGTTCCCCAAAACCCATTCAGTGAGACTATTGGATAACGCTGGGAAAGCGTACCCTTTCGCTGGGAAAGGAACGCTGCGGAAGCCACATCCTTCCCCGAAGGAGTTATGTGGAAAAGTACATATGGACTAACCCTGTAGGGCTGTGCTACATATCGTTAGCCTCATAGCATAATTGCTAAGTCATTCATTTTCAAATGATACTTAGGCAATTATGCTATGAGGCTAACGATATGGAAGAGCTGGGGTGACTCCAACCCGATGAAGGGTAGGTTCTCCCAGAGGGAAAGACACAGGCTTCGTTTAGGAGCAACCATGGAACCAACCATATGGGATCCCTGTAGGGTCACACATATGGAACCCAGCCTAAACCCGGTTCTCAAGGATACAACGGAGTATAGGCCTAGCGCCAGACGCTCCACCACGTCGGCTGCCGAAGGGATATCGGAGGACTCGACAGGGTCTGCCTTGTAGGGACTCTCTGGAGAAAAGAAGCGCATGTAGCGCAGCAAGCCGAACACTAAGCCGGGGCCTCTCCGTGCCTCTGACCTGTGGCGAGAACACAGGAGGAGACCGGCTCGACACGAAGGCTATAGTATCTAGCGAACGTGTTAGGTGTCGCCCAGCCCGCAGCTCTACAAATGTCTGTCAGCGAGGCGCCACGAGCCAGCGCCCAGGAGGATGCGACACCTCTCGTGGAGTGAGCATGCAACCTGAGCGGGCAGGGCACGCCCTGAGCTTGGTAAGCCAGGGCGATGGCATCCACTATCCAGTGGGCCATCCTCTGCTTGGAGACAGCCTTTCCCTTCTGCTGGCCTCCACAACAGACAAAGCTGAGGTCCTGAGGCTTTGGGTTCTGTCTATGTACAGTCGCAAAGCGCGAACTGGACAGAGCAAAGCCAGGGCTGGGTCTGCCTCCTCCGAGGGCAGCACTTGCAGGCTCACTACCTGGTCCCTGAAGGGAGTGGTAGGAACCTTGGGCACATAGCCAGGCCGGGGTCTCAGTACCACGTGGCTGTCACCCGGCCTGAACTCTAGGCACGATTCGTCGACCGAAAACGACTGAAGGTCCCCTACCCTCTTGATGGAGGCCAATGCACCCAGCAGCAAAGTCTTCATAGACAGAATCTTTAAGTCTGCTGATTGCAAGGGCTCAAAGGGAGCAATCTGGAGTGCTCTTAGCACCAGAGCAAGGTCCCAAGAGGGTATGGAGGGAGGACGAGGAGGATTTAACTGACTCGCCCCCCTAAGGAGCCTGACGACCAGGTCGTGCTCACCAACAGACTTGCCATTTATGTGGTCGTGATATGCGGAGATAGCAGCAGTATGGACTTTGAGGGTGGAAGGGGACAGCCTATGCTCCAACCCTTGCTGCAAGAGGGAAAGCACGACTCCGATCAAGCATCTTCGGGGGTCTTCTGGGCGAGAAGAACACCACTCGACGAACAGGTTCCACTTCGAGGCGTAAGCACGTCTCGTAGACTGTGCATGTGCCGAAGTGATGGTGTTAAGTACCTCGGGGGGGGGTAAGTCACCTAGAACCTCCGCATCCCATCCAGGGACCAGACATGGAGTTTCCAGAGGTCTGGACGCGGGTGCCAAAGAGTGCCCCGTCTCTGAGAAAGAAGGTCCTTCCTCAGAGGAATGGGCCAGGGAGGGCTGTTGCAAGGAGTGAAAGTTCTGGGAACCAGGTCTGGTTGGGCCAATAGGGCGCAACTAAGAGGACCTGCTCCTCGTCCTCCCTGACTTTGCACGGGGTCTGTGCAAGTAGGCTCACTGGGGGAAACGCATATTTGCGAAGGCCCCGGGGCCAGCTGAGTGCCAGTGCGTCTGTCCCGAGTGTTCCCTCGGACAGGGAGTAAAACAACTGGCAGTAGGAGGTTTCTGGTGAGGCAAACAGGTCTACCTGAGCCTCTCCGAACTCTCTCCAGATCAGCTGGACTACCTGGGGGTGGATTCGCCACTTTCCTGGCAGCTCAGCTCGTGATAGCTCGTCGGCCACATGGTTGAGCACACCAGGGACAAGAATGGCACGAAGCGACCTCAGACGCTTCTGACTCCAGAGGAGGAGATGGCGGGCGAGTTGCGACATGTGACGGGAGCGTAGACCACCTTGACGGTTGATGTACGCAACGGTCACATTTTTACCAGTACATGCTTGTCCCGTAGCGGCCCTTTGAGGCGGCTCAGAGCAAGGCGTACTGCTAGCAACTCGAGGCAGTTGATGTGCCAATGCAGATGGGGGCCCGTCCATACCCCTGACACTGCCCGCTATACGTGGTGCCCCGGCCGGTGGCCGAGGCATCTGTGAATACCACAGTATGCCGGGACACTTGCTCTAGGGGCACTCCTGCCCGAAGAAACAAAGGGTCCGACCACGGGCTGAAGGCTTGGCGGCACTCCTGAGTGATTGCCACCCAGAACGTGCGGCGTTGCCACGCTCATCTCGGGACTCGGCCATGAAGCCAGTGTTGGAGCGGTCTCATATGAAGCAGACCGAGCGGTGTTACTGCCGCTGTGGCCGCCATATGCCCCAGGAGCCTCTGAAAGAATTTCAGTGGAACCGCTGTCCTGCCATTGAATGTATTCAGGCAGTTCAACACCGACTGAGCACGTTCCTCTGTGAGGCGTGCTATCTGTTCGACCGAATCCAACTCCATACCGAGAAAAGAGATCCTCTGCACAGGGGAGAGTTTGCTCTTTTTCCAGTTGACCTGAAGACCCAACTGGCTGAGGTGTCTGAGCACCAGATCCCTGTGTTCGCACAACTGATCCCGGGACTGTGCTAGAATGAGCCAGTCGTTGAGATAGTTGAGGATGTGAACACTCTGCTCTCTCATGGGAACAAGGGCTCCCTCCACGACTTTCGTGAAGACGCGGGGAGACGGGGCCAGCCCGAAGGGTAGGACTCTGTACTGATATGCTCGACCTTCAAACGCAAAACGCAGGAATGGCCTGTGTCGCGGAAGAATCGAGACATGGAAGTACGCGTCCTTCAGGTCGATCACTGCAAACCAATCCTGGGGACGGATGCACTCAAAAATGCGTTTCTGCGTGAGCATTTTGAACGGTAGCTTGTGAAGGCTCTGATAAAAAACTCGCAGGTCCAGGATCGGTCGTAACCCACCGCTCTTCTTGGGTACAATGAAGTAGGGACTGTAGAACCCTGACCTCATATCGGCTGGAGGGACCGGCTTTATCACATCCTTTGCCAGTAGGACCGCGATTTCCGCATGCAAGACAGGGGCATCGACATCGACAGTGAAGTGGATGTCCCTGAACTTGGGGGGACGCCGGGCGAACTGAATCACATAGCCGAGCCTGATGGTCCGAATGAACCAGCGAGACGGACTGGGGAGCACTAACCAGGCTCGCAGAGACCATACAAGTGGGACCAAAGGGACCAACGGCGTACCCGCAGTGGGGCAGCGAGGTGGAACACAGGGACGCGGCTCGGGGGGCTCTCTTTGTGAGGCGGCCTGAAGCGGCGTCACAGTGTGCTGGGCAACACTTACCTGGTTCCACGGATGGACAGAGGGAGCAGTCAGGCTTTGGCTACCCGCTGCTCTCTGCTGTTTGCTGGCGACAGAAGAGGGGGATGAGAGTGGTGAGGTTTTTCTCCTCCCACTGCTCTCCAAGCCCTCTTCAACCCTGGAGATGGAGGAACTGCTCTTTTTTTTTTGACAATTTGGGTACCGCTGGCTGTTGGGCCAGCGGCAGAACAGAAACAAACCCAATAAAAGGATTTACCACCCGGCCCTCCTCCAGGGGTGGAAAGAGCAGCCCCACCCATCTCTGGGTCGCCTGTCTCAGTATGGAGACTGACGAATCACTCACGAACCACTTAAACAGCTACAGAGACGGGAGCCATCATCTCCCCGCAATGGACACAGCAGAGCATGCTGGGCCGGAGTTTTTTGCCGGGGACGACACCCTTGGCGACGAGCAGACTGAGGGGCGGCCCAAGAGGAACTCAATGGTTTGTCATGGGAAGCTCCCCGGTCCGCTACTAACTGAGGAGAACCGCTGGGCTCAGTCCTCGACAGTGTCACCGAAAAAAGGCCACCTCGTGAGATGGGAGCATTGAGAAAGCATTTAGCTTGACAACCTCTCGCACCTCACAAGGTAAGCCAGGGGGCGCTTCTGGACCACTGAGGTGGACATCGTCTGGCTGAGGGCCTGCGCCGTGACTTGATCACGGTTAGTCAAGCAGCGCAGCTCAACCCCAGCACAGAACTACCCTCATGCAAAAAGAGTGCCTTGGCCTCACATGCAGGGTGGGTGTGGTCTGTGTACAGCCACCCCATCCAAGAGGGTAGTGAGAGAGGAAAACCTTTTATGCAGATTTTGGCACTTTTGGCATTCCATATTTATGGCACCATACTGCCAAGTTTTCCATGCACATCTGGAACACCCAGGAAAGCATGGCTTAAACTCCGAATCTGAGTCAGCATAAGCACACACCATTACAGTGGGCAGCGTCACCCTCATTTCCAGAGCATAACAGCACTCTCTCCGATGCTGCAATCGACGTCTGTCCCTCAGCTGGAGCTGGGTGTTAGGTTCCCCTATGAGAAGGACCAGCAATCCAATCCAGAAACTGCACAGCTTGCAATGCACTAGAGAGGGAGGGGCCCTAGGGGGTTGGTTCCCCGAAGGAACCCCTCAACCTCATGTCACCCAAGCCATATCAGAGAGGGCACTACAATGGAGATTAGGCAAGGGAACCGCGCATCTAGAGCGCCGAGCGAGCGCTGGGTTGCCGTGACAACCCACGCTGCAGCCCGGCAGCTCGACGGCACACGACACGCAGAGGAGCGAGAGGTTTGCTCTCGCTGATCTCCACAGTCTCCCAGAGTGTCGGGCAGACCCGCGGCTGTGCTTTTACACACAAGCGGCAGCTGGCCAACAACAGAGGGGACTCAAGCTTCCCGGAGAAAGAAGAGTCACGACCGGCGTGTCGACGTGATCATGTTCTCATATGAAAACATGAAACACCCACGAACATCGTTTCAGCACGCGCCCAGACATGTGAAACAGTGATCGTGGCCGTCAGTGAGGACAGGAAACGACCGCATCCAGAAACACAAGTAGGATGTCATCTTTAAAAAGACACGAATCTACTTGTGTAAGCTCTTTTAGGGACTTTACTCTTTTAAAAGTGCTGAAGCACGCAGGGGAACGGCCGCCGCAACACAGACAGGGATTGTGTGCAGCCTGTCGTGTGCTCTCTCTCTCTCTCTCTCTTTGAAGGCGCTCACTCTTACCAGCCGTAAAAACGGCTTTTCAGCGCTCAAAAGCGCACCGTACCGGCCGTGAGAACAGCCTTCTGACGCTGTCAAAACAGCTATTTGCTCAATAACGGCAAACGAAACAAAAAACAGAAAAAGAGAGGACTTCGACCCCGCTGCTGTGCTGTTCGCCTGCACTCGGAAAAAAAGAGAAGTTCAACCAAAAAGCTTGACTCGTCTTCTAGCAGACACTCGCTTGCAGAGAACAGGAACAAACACCGTTCGGCTCCGAAGCGGAAAGCTGAAGATGCAACGCACCTGCTGCTCATTATATACCCGCGCTGCGAGGCGAGCAGCTGATGCATATGATTGCATGCCAATGTGCATTGGCTCGTTTTAGTTACACTCGAAGTAGATTGGCCTCTCTAGCGAGATTCCTATTCGTCGGTCTGTCCGACGTACGTCGAACGTGACCAACTGAATGGGAACAAACACTCTACTACAGTTGCCGTTTAACGAATATAAGTGATTATTCTGCCGTTTATAGCATTAAACAGTTAACATTACATTTAAATAACTAAAATAAAAATATAAAACTGTGTCTCAGATTTTAACGTTAACTAACCTCAGACCGCCTCACGGGGACAGCGCTCGTGCGCACATTAACCAAACGGAATTTATTTATGAAATAAATTTAGAAAACCAAAAACACTGCACTAACATTACTCATCACAAGTGATATTTAGTGTCACATGGGCAAAAACGATGAATAAAAGCAGATTTGTAGGGCTTACCTTTTACTCCGTATCCGTGTGCTGGAAGTCGACCGTTACAAAACAAAATGATGCGCATGCGCAGTACTCAGATTCTCCTAAAGTCCGTTTGACTCGCTTGTTTAAAATTTAGAATTTGTCTCGCGCGTGCCACAACGTATAATATATAAACAAGTCCGTCTTGCGGAAGAACATTGTAGCCGGAGCTACTTCTCTCTGTTTATGTCTATGACAGTCTCGCAGGTATTTGTGCTACTCCGCAGCGGTTCCTACCAGACTGGTCTAAAATAGTCAGAATATAAACACTTATTATAGGTGTACCATAATGATTCAGGGTAAGACAAAAACACGGTTTGGAAAATGTATTCATGTTGTACATTCCCATTGTATAATTTTTGTAAATTTTGAACACAAAAAGTTACATATCTGGAAACTTATCAGGAGACCAATGGACCACGTCGCTATGTAACGAATGTAGCGGTTCGTACAGTTATTAATTAATTTATGGATGAAATATGAATATAATAATTCATAAGGTTATGAATCAATTATGATTCATATATCAACCCAACGGGGAATTAAACATATATTGTGAATCAATTACAACGAATTATAATCAATTACATATATGATTAGTTCTGGTTTAATAATTATCTAGAGAAACTGTTCGTTTGTCCAGCAAACTAAGTCCCTCACAGAATATTATAAACAGAGTTATTTTCTGGCCATGAAAATAACTAAAGCATAAAGCGATCGAAAAACGTTAAAGTGACTTGGTTTTCAGCTGAAAGAACAAACAGAACAATCGAGCGTGAATAACGTTTTAATAAATGCAAACTACGAATACAGAGGTTATACATCTAAATATATATACAAGAATACACACCTATGTACAAGAGTGGAAGTAGAGAAGGAAAGAGAGAAGGCAAGTAGCAAACTCACAACCAGTCCTAGGCCAGCACGGAAATCAGTTTCATCATCTAAGATTGAGAAACGGCAGTATACTTGCATTGGTTGCGTGTGTCGAATTTCAGGTTAGCGCTGGTGCAGTTCGTTGGCTTCCTCCGTTCCGCGGGAAGGTTCGAACTGAGGACTTGAGAGTGAGTTTCGCTGGAAGATGGCGGTCCCGAAGCTGAGCGCGATGGCAGCGCGTGGTCACCGGAGATGTCCGGGAAAAACGTGCACGAGAGGCTCGTGAGACAATCGGGGAGAGCCGGGAGAGAGAGCCGGAATTGTGCGTCTTTGCTTTTATGACAGATAAGCCGACACACCTCCTTGAGGTGGGGTAGCCAATAACATGGGTGCAAAGTTGGCGGGAAAGCTTTTCCTTTGCTTGGCCTCACGACTTAATCTGCATGATTTATGACTATCAGTTCAGATCTCCAAATGGAGTGTGTTCTTCACAGTATCATTAAACACATAGAAAAATGCATTTGTCAGCGGTGTGACATATCTCAGTAAATAGCTCGTGTCCGGAGCTTTACGGAGAGACCAAACTCGACAGATCATAAAGGCATAGACAAGAAGTTATGGTTTACAGACAGAATTCCACTATTAAAATGCACACTAGCACAAATACACTCATTTAAACACTAGGAAACATGCATAGGCCCTAAAATATATGAAATATATATTTCAGCATAGTGGTAGTTTACAAATACAGTTCAAAATGTATGATTGTGTGTTTCTGTGTGTGTCTGTGTGTGTGTTTTTGTGTGTCCCTGTGCGTGTGGGGTGTTGGAATGTGGATCTGGTCAGTCTCTGGGGGGGGTGCTCCTTTTGAAGTCACCAAAGAGAGGAAGTTGGACTTTACTGTTTACCATCGCTTGTCCACAAAAGTGTCAAGTGGGCTCATCTTATGGCAGACTATTCAGAGTCGAGATGGTTTTACAACCCAGTCCAGCATGCTAAAAGCGTTCTGAACATTCCCAAGTTTATTGATTATCCTGATACGTGTGCATATGCTACAGACCCCCCTTCGGCCAACGAAGTCCCCGTGCGGACTTCGTTGGACGGTAACCAAGTTCGACGGCACATGGATCCGGATGGTCACGCAGCAGGTGGTTCCTACTGGTCCTTGAGGGAGGGCCGATAAGCACTTGTTCATGGACTCTTGCATCCCTTTGATCCCTTGGGATAGGATGAAGGCCAAGCCCAGGGCGAGTGTGTACTTGATTGCCATGGAGAAGCGACGGACTGTGCTGACAGCAGTCCAAGCTTGGGCTTTAGGTGAGCTGGGCAGGACAGGCAGTCGTGAGAGTGCTTGGAGGGCTGCATCAATAGGAGTACTGTCACTTAGCTGGGACCCCCCTTTGTCAATCCTCAGTTCCATTCCTGGATCTAAGGTGTGATGGTGATCCCTGGAGGAAGCTGGGATTTCCAGTTCTGACTGGTCCTCTTTGCTTGAGAGACAGTGCACTGCCAGATGGCTGCGATGAAGGATGGGACTCAGGGGTACCTGGATCCTCTTACTTGGAATGGGCAGGCCGACACGAGTGGCGGTGTTGTGCTGCTTGTAGATTAGGATGGCAGCATGAGTGGGGGTGTGGACGAGCAGTCGATCACCCACAATCTCGGCTTGTGCTCTGCTGACTGGGGTGCGAGGCTTGGCCTCGGCAGGGCAGCGTGTGTTGCTGGTCATAAGCTGCAACCGGCCCATTCCTTCAGTGTGGTTTCTGAGGAAGAGCTGGTTTGGGCAGAAGTACTGCAAGTCTTTGGTGAAACCACACCTGCGAAAGTGGGGAGCCAGGCACAGCCGTGGGTTGCTGTTGTGGTGGGCTACCACATCTGAGGTGTGTTTCTTGGCATGGGTGTTACATTGCCACCACCTGATATTGACCTTGTCTTTGGGTCTGGAGAGGTTATCTCGTTCACCGCTGGGTAGATTGAGAAGGACAGCCAACTCATTCTGCTCAGGGTCGACGTGCAGTAGGATGGCAGCACCCAGGGAGTCAGTGAGGTGGGCTGGAACAGTCTTGGTGGGTCTGCCAGTAGCAAAGTCCAGCACACTTTGTGTAGGATACTGAGGGATCCTATTCATAGCCACTCTGTCCATAGAGAAGCTAATTTCTCGCAGCAGGTCTGTCAACAGAGCTATAACCAGCTGATTTTGGGCAAAGTCATTCTGGAGGACTGTAAACAGTTGCTTCCTTGAGTTCGCCGTTTGGATCAGCAGGAAACTGTGATTACAGAGAACCATCACAATACCTTTCCGGGATTTGCAGGTGATTTGCAGGGTTTGGCTCTGTGTTGCGAGTGGTTCTCTCAGCTGTAGGC